>NC_140665.1:18710000-18717500 GCF_054131305.1 Coturnix japonica | reverse complement strand
GCAACCTGTTTGAGCTGTAGATGTCCCTGTTTTTTCCAGGGGAGTTGGACTAGATGGCCTCTTAGGGTCCCTTCCAACTCAAATGATTCTATGATTCCTGGCTGGCATTAAGTCTAAGCAGAGCCTGTACTGCTCTCCCCTTATGAACACTGGGTGCATGGCATCAAACGCCAGGAACCTCCAAAGGAGCTGCACTCTGCAGTGAGTGAGTGCATGCCACAGTGCAGGGGGAATAAAGGAAACACCGCCAGTAAATTTCACCAGAGGGAACTGGTCAGCAGAAACTGGGCCAAGTTCACAAACCTGTGGGATAATCCATCTCTAGGAATGGAAAAAAAGAAGGAAAAAAAAGAAAAGAAAAACTACAACAACAACAACAAAAAACAACCCATAACCCACAAGTGATTAAAAGAAGGATTTTGGTAATTTGCTGGGGGGGGGGGGGGGGGGGGGGGGCAATTTAACAAACTAATTTAAGCTAATATGATGTTTATAAAGTTACTTAGATAATGATACCATGTATACCATTATAATCATTAAAACCCCATCTATGTTTAAAAAAAAAAAACAAAAAAAACTTAGATGATTAACACAAAATCAAGTTGATGTGAAGGAACAATTACTTTTAGAAAAAAAAATCAGGAGGTCCTAATATTCTGTAGAATGAGGGAGGATGCAGCTGTATGTCGACAGCTTTCATATCCTCATTTGAATAATGTGGCCTGAATCTGTCACTTTATTCATCCTCCTTATGCTCAGTGTACTCTGCATCAACAACAAATTAAGTTGTAAATAAGAGACAATCATCACTTTTGTTTTTAAGCAGCTTCTGCATGGAGAATTTCAATGTACTGTTTCTTTTTGACGGAAAGAAAGGGATTCTGCACTGTGCTTATGTAAGCATAAATATGAGGAAACCAACCGAAATGAAACAATAAGAGAGCACTTGAGAACTGCTCCAAAATGTTCTTGGAAGCACATTTCTACCACCACAAATCTCTTTTTTGATAGGATATGCATAAAGGAAATTGTTTAGTTCACCATAACAGTAATTCTTACTTTGCTCTCAAGTGCTAATGACTCTTTTTTGTTGTTGTTGTTGTTATTATTTTTAATTTCCAGTCCTCCAATCTCCCCTTTCCACAACCAGGTACAGGCAAAGCATAACCTTGGTGGAAGGAAGAAGTCAGCTATGGCTTTGCAAACTCAGAAGCACAGCTGACCTCTGAGAACAACAAACTTCTTTGTGACCCAACACAGCATGCAGTAAGAACATGGAGGGGAAGAGATTTTCTTACCTTTACATCTGAGAAGTAGGTTTTCAGCATATTGGAACTTGGGTACCGGGTGTAAAAGAACATGAGCTTGGCCTTTTTCAAGTGGTTCGGTGACAAGCCTTCCTGCATGTAGGATTGGATTGGTAAAGGAAAATGCTTAGCTTGGAAAGGCTCCTTCTGAGTGTGCCCCGTGCACACACTGCACCCCCAGCCCGTGAGAGACTGAAATGGTCATGCTGTGATTTTCTGGAAATGGAAAAATGAGGAATGAAGAGACACACAACCCAAACCTTCTATTCCCTATCAGTTTCAGGAATTCTGCAAGTTTACAGCTTGTGTACCATATGTATGTTCACTTGTTGCTAAGGAAACATGTGCCGCACAGAACTTATCAGGAGCTTTTTCTCCCTCTCCTCTGCAAGTCCAGCCCAAGTTTCATTTCCCCTCAGCACTGCATTGTGTGCACTGAGTAAACTGAGTGCATGTGCTACGCACGGGATGCTCCAGCCCTTGGAGCAATGCCTCCCGCAGGCAGCACATTTCACCTGCTCCGCTCCCATCCCAGCATCTTGAGCTGCTCCCTCTAATCCCGTTACAGCGCTGCCTCAATAATCAAAGCCAAATTTTCAGAGAGGCAGATCCCCTCCAACCTAAGTTGTCACTTTCTGGTTGAGCTGGTTAACACCTCCTCAGAAGAAGCCACATTTGGGGCTCCACAATCGATGGACATGGGCTAGCAGATCAATAGATGGCCACTTACCCTATAACGCAGCCTATTTATCCTGGAAACATCATTACCTTTTAGATCTGTAAACAGAGGCAACAAAAACAGTTCCCAAGGGAATGCAAAGCTAACCATAACCATCTCAGCTTGCTGATTTTCTCCTGGCTCCTTGGCTCTCTTTTGTGCGCTGTGCACGAGGACGGCTCTGGTCACATCTGCGCCGCAGGCTGGCCCTGCCATTTCCTCAGCAAATTAATGGCTTTATAATTTATCAAAAATGAAGATGCACGTGGAGAAAATGAGTGTGGCCCCCACAAGGTCAATTAAGGGTTCTTCCCAGAAGCTTCTCTGAGGTCTGTTTCTCCCAAATGCAACTGCTGAAAACCTCACTCCTTTCACACCTGACGGAGGGGAAAGCTTGGCCATGCCTGCATCCACACTGCAGCCTCTCTGCCCTTGCTTTAGCGCTGGGAGAATGCTGACACCGAGCAACTCCTGCATTGGGAACTTGGGCACAGCGTTATAGCAGGCTACTGTTTATTAGCCAGGCTTTTTCAATTAAAAAAAAACTAAACAAAACAAAATCACTCTTTTCTCTAATTTGTGAAATCAGTGAAGTCCCTCATCTTTATCCCAGTTATAAGATTTATTTTCAGACTGAAAAAAAATGTGGTATTAAAAAAAAAGAAAAAAAAAGAAAGTAAGAAAGAAAGAAAGAAAAAAAAGTCATCAATAACATTAGTTTAAAAACCTCTTATTATCTGGAAGTAGAAGGAGAATGGCTGAGCTGAACTTGCATTTTGTTTTAGATGCTCGCTGATTACAAAGAAGATAATTTATGACTGACATACTTCTTGTGCCAAGAGAAGAGTTGAAAGAACCTCCAGTTACCTCCATTAGACTGATAGAGAAGTCTAAAAGAGCATTACACTCTGCAGTGCCATCTGTCAAAATACGTAAGTGAAATAATAGTAGCAAGCTGTCACCTATTGCTTAGAGATAAGAGTTTTAGACAAATCAAAACTTCTCCACCAGAAATCCACTTTGTTATGCGATCATTTCAGGGGAAAGAGAGTCTGAGGGGGAACTTCAAAAAGTAAAAGAAATAAAAACCCTAAGCCTCCTTAATTTGTGATTCCTCGGTTGCCGCCGACATGCTAATATCGGGTACGGCACACATTTTCTTTCAGCATGAGCTAAATGATGGACTTAAACTTTCAGGAAAAAAAACACCACTCTCTCCTGTTTGCTGGATTTAAGCATATTAGGCAGTTGTCTAAGCATTTTGATTCCTTCTGCATTTAGGATTTTTAAATATTCTCTGCCCTAATGCGAGGGGATATTGATATTGAATGAAACAAGTATTAAAAGATGTTCTAAGACTCAGATTCCCAGAAATCCATTTTCTATTAAAATTATACTTTTTCCTAAGCACTTGGCAGCCTTAAAGCTGTATCGAATATGCAACCAATCTGTGTATCTTGATCCTAAGGTTAACGCTGCACTGTGATAAAAGATCTGATCTGTAATAATCTAGCAAAAAATAGTTAATGACAGACTTAAGAGCAAGGAATTAGATAACCCATTGCTATTTCAGAAAAAAAGAACTGAACTGACCAATTGCTTAATTTCCTTTTTAAGTGCTTGGGCTGAAAAGCAACTGTTCTTCCAAGAAAGCACTAGCTGTTTCCAGGATACTTACACACGCACAATGACTCATGATGAAATAGATTCAGTAAACATACAGCTGTACTGAACACGAGCTAAGCCCCATTCAAGGCCAGGAAAGAAAACGAGCACAAATAAATATTAAGGAGGTAAAGGGAGGAGGGGTGCCGAATGGAACGCAAACAAGCTCCGTCCCAGCAGCTCGTGTGGCTTGCCTCAATTCTCCCAGCTATAGCTTTGTGAAGACAGATGACATTCAATTCTATGGGTAATGCAAAATAGACAATAACTGCTGAAACTTGAGACAGCTGCCAGGTGTAAAAAAAAAAAAAAAAAAAAAAAAAAAAAAGGAAAAAGAAAAAACAAGGAAGGAAAAAAAAAGGAGGAGAGAAAGAAAAGTTGATAAATCCATAAATTAATGAAAGACATCTGCTCAGGAACATAAAAGATCAGAGGAACAGTGTACTGCAGCTGAACCTAAAGCAGTGTTCAAACAACCTGAGAGCTCAGCGCTGTGCTTACCCAGTGCGACGCTGCCTCACCTCACCCAGCAGCAGCAAAAAGGCAAAACATTAAGAAACAGGGAGACTGGGAATGAAACCTAGACGTGCTCCTGTGTGTGTTACCTAGGGAAGCGGAGAGGTAGCGTTTGGCTCGTTTGCACTCTAATTCTCCCAGGGAGCTCTCTCCTCTTTCGCAAAAATATTTTTCAATGGGGATTTCTTTCCCTTCTCTCCCACTCATCCACACCTCCCAGAAAAACACCATCAGACTGTTCTAGTGCTGAGCTGAAGGGAAAGAGTCAAGAAGGGGCTGTATCAGGTAGGCAACCTGCGCTGGCAAGGCTAAGCTGCTCCTTCAGTTACACCTCAGCTGCTTTTAATCAGCAAAGCTTCAAATCGCTCTATCTCACAGCATCTTTGAGACCTTCCAAAGGAAGGGCCAGATGAAAGAGCTCCCCCATTGCCCAGGTTTTATCGGCAGCACCAAGCTAACCAGCTTGCTGTACAATCACTTTTTTTTTTTTTTTTTTTTTTTTTTTAAGTTTAATTAGTTTAATTCTAGTCAGATGTAATAACTCCTCATTTTGAAATGTTGTAATTCGCTAATTATAGCTTTCACATATTGGGACTGCGAAACTCATTCCAGTTGGATGGGAATTCTGCTTAAAAATAAATAAATTGCAGAAAGTTTCACTGGTGTCCCAGGCCCTCCTCCCAGGGAGAGAGCACCCAACTCCTTCACCTTTCCCAATGTCTCAGCAGCACACAGGCTGCTGTTGTGCTGCAGTTTTTGGTCTATGCAAATGTTTGGGGACTGAACAAGGCTATTTTTCTTGAGATGCAAAGAGGATGCGTGACAAAGGAAGACCATGCAGAAAAACAATTGGCTGTCTGTTTCTTTCGGAATTTGAATAAAACTTAATATTTGATTAAACAGATTAGTTTGCAAAGATATAGACTGCATTCAGGACCAAGACGGGAACTCATGCTGCAGGTGCATCTTATCTTGTTCAGCAACATACGCAAACATTAACCGTTTCCTTCTGCAATTCAGCAAGGAACAATCAGACGCGTTTTACAGGCGTTGGTTAAAAGAAACAAACAGAAAGCGGGCTGGTGCAGTGCGTTAGCCTACCACTAAAACCTGAACTTGGCTCTATCCGCCTGTCTTATGTTCTCATCCTGCCTGTATTGTCCAGCAAAACAGATGTTGCTTTCTGCAGGGAAGAAAGATCTGCTTCTCTGAAGAAATCTACTCCTTGTGTGTGCACACTCAACCATGTAAAATAAAAGCACCGCAAAAGAACCTATCACAAAACAAGCCAACCTCCATACCGCGCCTTTCCCTGGAAACTGCAGGCTACCTGGGCAAACAAGCTGCTGCTGGAAAACAACAACAACGTCCCTGAGCTGAACTGTACGCCAGAGCACACATCGTGTACAAACGCTCTTTACTAAATCTGCTTTTCCTAGCAGCTCTGCATGCAAACCCTGGCCAGACAGAACACTTCCCCAATGGCCAGGAAAGGAGCAGGGCAAGGATGGAAGTGGAGCGGCCCCAACGCTCACTGCCCTGGCTGAGCCCCATGCACGGCACTCTCACCCTGGTTCCAACAGGAGCTCTGTTAAGGACTGTCAGCGAGGGAAGAAGGAGAAAGGGAAAGAAATAGTAAGGAGGAGGCAGGAATTTGCTGGGCAGAGAGGACCACTTGCAGCCGCACACTTCATACCTCTTAGGCTCCTGTCCTAGGATGAGTGAACTATTTTGACATCACTACAATTAGCACCCACAGCACCTTGTGGTAGGAATGACTTAATTGCTCTGGCCTGATTGCTGACTTTGGCTGCCACTGGGCTGTCACTCATGCTGACCTCAGGACTGCTCTGAGAGCATCATAGCTTGCTTCTCAGTATGTGAGAATGAGTCTTGGTTTGGACCTCTGAAAGTAACTGGCAGTGACTGGGAACAATGCTGGCTTTGAACTGACTCCACTGTTTTGTCATACATTATACAAGGCAAGGGAAAGATTTCCCTGCTGTCAACAGGAAAAAAGTCCTCCAGATGTCATGCCTGCTCCTGGCTGGCTCTTGGAAATGCCGGCAGCTGGGGAAGGTGCTCTCAAGCCCTTTCTTCAACAGAAAGGGGACTACTCACTCAGGTCAGCCAAAAAAATACTGGAGAGCAAGGGTTCTTCCTTGAGCTTGGCCTAGAATGGATGGCAGACCCTCAGAGGATAAGTGGATGACCCTGAAGCAGGCATCCTGCAAGTCTCCGACCCTGCTCACACAGTGCTGTGACTTCACACACCCACAGACACGTGCTGCAATTCCCCAAAAGCTCTCAGAGTTGATAATGTCCCCGAAGGCACCCAGTGGTGAGGGGCAGCCCTGTGTAGCTGCCTCATGGGACAGCCCTGTGAAGGGGACAGTCTCCCCATATCACCACTGTCACTTTACAGGGACTGAGTTATCTGGTCACAGCCATGGCCAACAACTTGGGAATTAAATGTGCTCCATCTACGCTTCCTTGCTTGCACTGCTGCCTTCTGCTGGGGTGCAGGAGCAGGGATAAGGTACCCATATTCCCTTCATTCAAAATCCTCAGTTTTAGCTTTGGACAGACATGGCATTTTATTTACTTTTAATACAATCGTGCTTGAAAGAAAAATCTTTTTACCAAAAAAATATATATAACTACATCTGTTTATGCCTAAATAAAAGCAGAGCTGTATTTTTCCCCAAACTAAATACTGGAATAGAGCTAAAAAGGACTTTTTTTTTTTTTTTTTTTTTTCTCTCCAAGGAAGCAAAGTGTCCTGCAAATTTCATACAGCTGAAGTTTTATATTTAATTGTTCTCTCCAGCTTTCCAAAATAATTTGCTTTGTGTACGTTAGGACAAAAGATTTCTGTGTATGGCTGAACAGAGGTTAATCATGCATAGCAGGCAGCTGCACCAGAGCAGACCTCTGGGTGGGGGAAAGTACTTGGTGCTGCCTGAATAGATCAGTACCTGGGCCTTTTGTGCTTTATTTCCCTTACGTGAGAGGTGGAGACCCACAAAGGATTAAACACTGTCTCCCTGTGAGCTCCAGCAAGGCCACCATTAACATGGGAGGGGAATAATAGAATGGTTTGGGTTGGAGGGGACCTCAAAGCCTGACATGCCAGACATGGGCAGGGCTGCCCCCCCAGTTCAGGCTGCCCAGAACTCCATTCAGCCTGGACTGGAGTGCCTCCAGAGATGGCACCACAGTTTCTCTGGGCAGCTGTGCCAGTGCCTCACCACTCTCTGAGTAAAGAATTATTCCTGACACCTAACTGAAACC
>NC_140665.1:18575000-18707500 GCF_054131305.1 Coturnix japonica | reverse complement strand
ATTTGGATTAAAAAAAAATAATGAATTGTGATATAAAAACTGTAATTGTGATTTTGTATCTTAAAGAGAGATAACGCTGGTAAATAAACATTCGAAGGTCAACTTTCTCTTAATTGCAGGCAGGATGGTATACGTTCAAGGGAAAGGCAGAGAGAAACAGTCACATTTAGGCTTATGCTGAGAGCAAATAAAATAACAAACTCACTTAAGTCATTAGGGAAACATTTCTTCTGCAAAGCAAAAATGCATTAAAATATTTTACGTCCAGGATTATAATATTTACATAGATGTGATCAAATAAAGACCAAAATGTAGTTCGTTAGCACAGCCCTGTGTGTACCAGTGACTAACCTCAATGGTGCTCTGAATTCCCCACACATCCCTCTTTTCTTAACATACGTTCTCCAAGTAAATCCCACTACCAAAGCCTGAAAATTTGGTGCTTCACACACCGACCTACACGACAGTAAATATTTTGCATAGCAGAAACGAGGCATGTTTGGTGCCACATCCCTCTGCTTTAGAAAAATCTCCAGGAACAGTATCTCGAATGGCCAGTGAAGCCCTTCTCATGTGTGATATTTTGAATACACAGAATCTCAGCTCCAGTGACATGCAGAAAAGATGAGAAAAAATATGGGAAGATGAAAGAAGTAACATCAATCAAATGCGTGAGAAAGGAAGATACCTTCTCTTTATATGAACTCTCATTGTTTCCCAGGAACAGAGCATAAAAAGATAGCACACTTCCTTGCATTTTGTAAAAGGCTCTTGACATAATTTGTGACTTATTAACTAGAGATGCTAAACTCACAGTGCACAGAAAGCTCCGAACGCTCTTTCCCGTTTCTTAAATTTAATGTTTGGTAAAATTAAAATATTTGTCATGCGACGCTTATCTAATATTAAACTTTACATTTGCTTAACAGAGCACAATCTTCACAATAACAGGGTATATTGCCAAAGGCAGCATGCAGACTTTTTGGAATTGCTCCCATCTCTTTCGGTTCACCTGTAAAAACATCTACGTGCTCCCTAGGACTGCATCTGTGGCTAGTTTTGAAGAATGACTACCCATGCAAATAGGCATAATTTCAGCATGAAATAATCTGTAAAATCAAGACAGGAGTCCATGCTTAGTTTGCAACCAGGATGAAAAAAAGAATAATAATAATAAAAAGCTTTTAACACTTAGTAACGTCATGGTTATTCTGTAGCCTTTGCCCACGTATTCCGGATGCACTAAAAGAATTTTCAGAGATTTGGTATCAGAGACAGTTATGCAATGGATGAGATGTTTGTTTATGTTACTGGCTCCTTGCATGCAGGGAAGCAAAGAATGATAGAAATCAAAAAGAAAAAAAAGAAAAGAAAAAAGGAAAAAAAAAAAAAGAAAGAAAAAAAAAAGTCCTGAATTCAGATGGGTAACCCAGAACCTTATATCATTCCCAAGACACTGGCTTCATAGATGGGTCCTTATCACATCAGAAAGTGGAGCTTGGAGGCCAAATAAAGGAGCACTGCCACAGTGCCCGGCTGTACCACCTGCACCTGAGTTAATGAGATGCTCGGGTACCAAAATCCCACTACCTGCTAGTGACAGAATGGGCCCTACTGGACCGCACAGGTCACAAAACCCATCTCCCTCTTTCTCTGAATTTCAAAAGGAGCAGACTCAAGCCCTAATGCTTGTGTTTTCCTTTTCTATTAGTAAAAAAATAAAAAAATAAAAAAAAATAAACAACAACTTAGAGGAGTTGGGTTTTCCAAAGGGTGGGTTTTATACACTGGGGGCAGGAAAGGGCCACACACCACCCCAGCTGTTCAGCAGTAGATACCCACATGGTGCAAACAAGGGTCAAGGTTGACCTTCCAGCCTAGCGGCGTTCACCTGAAAGCGATACAAACTAATTGCAAGATAACTGTAAGAGCCCTTGTTTGCTGCACGTACAGTACTCTGAAGGCATTCTGCGTAAAGACAGCAGTTGCCAATAGAAAAAAACAACCGGCACCAAAAACCTTCATGCCTTTCCTTCCGCTTCTGCCGTCAAGTTATGCTTGATTGAGATCCAGCAGAATGTTCCCACACTCGCACCAAAACTCTCATGTCATTTTCCCAGTTTTGCACGTTTCCTAGCAAATTTTAGGCTCCTAAACACCGTTTCCCACTCTCTTGCCCAATCCCAACCAAGGACACACATGGGGAGGGCTCGCTGTACCCTTGAGTCAGCAGTGCAGGAAATAGGTTGTCCTGCACCCGGCTGGAAGGTCACTGCCACGCATCCTTCCTCTCTAGCACCCATCTTCCTTTCCCTGAGCCCTGCACCAGCAGCAGGAGGTGCACCGCAGCGATGCTCCCTCCTGCCCTCATGAGAAGCACCAGGGGTATGGCACCCCTAAGCCAAGTGCTCAGCAATGTTCCCATTTGCCCTGATGTTACATTGAGCCTACAGACCACTAGTACTAAGGCTGAAATCCCTCATGGCTTATAGATGAGGAACGGTTCTACTTTAGCCTGACAAAATGGGAAGGACATTGTACTGCCACTTCATGTTTTGGTCTTGAAGGATGAACACCAGCTCACACCTCAAGGAAAACCCCGTATAGCAGGATGCAAGCCCCAGCCTTGGACTGTAGAGAGATTAGACCTAGGTAAACAGGGAAGTCTTGGGGGAAAAAAAATTAGGAAGTTTGTGTCCTTTATACAGTATCACTATTTGGCCACATATTGTATCAAAACCATTTTGTACACCCCCTGTCTCCATAGAGCTATAGCACTTAGAGATGGAGCTCCTAAAGACTTACACATAGATCTTGACAATATAAGCTGTATTTCTTTCTGAGTTGCATATCCTGAGATTTGTGAAGGTTAAATGTGCTCGACATGTCACCCTTGATACTCCTTACTTGCCAAGTGCAGTTTGTGTTAAATTCACGCCCTGCATCTCGGGCCCCAACTCACACAATGCGGCTTCCTCGGACACTGAACATTTTCCATTCCCATGCAGCCCAGACCTGCAACAAGGGCCTCGGCACTTCCCGAGCCCACTCCAAAAAAATAGCTTGCACTATTTTATTTGCAAATTTACTTTTGAAACTTTTGTTTAAGGAGATTTGATTAAAATGCATCTATAAAGAACTTCCTAATAGTTTTATTGTATATCCATGGGACATGCACTGACATGCTAAGCGGGAACGGATCAATTCTTACATATCAAAGAGTCCCTGCTCCCAAACCACTGGCTAGAATGGTCTTTAGAAAGGAATAGGACATTAGATATTTAATTGATTATTACAGAATCGATTTCTGTAATCAGCTTTGTTAACTCCCTAAAAAGATCATTTTCTCTGAGATTCATTCATATACCTTTGAGATATGAAGGATATTTATCTTTTATCACACTCTACTTAGCTTCACTGAAGGGACTTGGTCTAACCTGAGGTGCCCAAGTGATAGGAAACAGCCATGGAATACAAGAGAGCCAAGAAATAAGCTGAACGCAAGGACCTCTAAGTTCATAGAGCTGAAACTGTCCCTATCTTGTTGCAAGTCAACAACTCTTAGGTCTGGTGTTTGCCTGCCCCGTGTCAGCTCACGGCACCAACGCCACACAAGGAATTCACCACGCTCCTGCTACCAGAAATATGCAAATCTTTCGCTCCAAAGCACTGCGTTGGTCATGGCTTTGCCAGAAGCAGCCAGGAAGCACAGGATGAAATTATTCCAGTCAATAGCATTGCCCAGACTAAACCGCAATGAGAATCTGAGAGCAGATGATACTCCTTCCCCATAGGTCTCCTCAGTGCTGAAATCACTTCAGCAACTAACAAAAGTATTACCTTTCTCCGTAGGGCTTTGGTACAAGTTTTCTTGGGAGAAAGATTTATCTAACTCCCTTAGCTGGGACATACCATGAAACATGGAAGAAATAATGTGCATTATTCTCATAGCAACAACTGCTTCATTAGGATTTCCCCGCAACAAGAAGTAAAAATCAGAAGGTGATTTCCTCCAAGGTTATACTACTTTCAGCCTGTCCAGCAGGGCCTGGCCCAGCAGTCCCGCACTTCCCACAGCCCAGCCCCACACAGGCTGGGAGCAAACTGGCAGGTGGCGGTCAGCATCTCCCTACTTGAGGCCTTTGGTTTGGGGAGATGACTGCCCTCCTGCAGCCACCTGCACTGCTACAAGAAAGGTCTTCAAGGAGAAGAAAACTGAGCTGTTCATGGTATAGAACTGAACAGGTTTTCCTCTTTTTCTACCAGCTTGCTCCTTGTTATTTCACTGACCAAGAAGAAAATAACTCACAGACAGCACTGACATGGCTGCACGGCAGATTCCTGCCACCAACTCAGCCCAAGTTCTCCAAAGGTTTCCCCAACTCTCCATCGTGCCGTTACACCAGAGCCCCACAACGAGTTAGCATGGCCATCGACTGAGACAGAACAAACCAATTTGGGGAGCCTACCCACGGCAGCATCTACGTCTCTCCCCTGAATCAAATTAAACTCCAGTTTCAAAATCTATCCGTTCTTAGGACTTAATCCTCATCTATAGACTGGTCATAAAAAGACAAACTGAGACATAAAAAGTACAAACCGAGAGGCCTCAGAGCAGCCTGCAGGGAAGTTGGCTGCGTACGCTACGGTGGTTGGGACACAGGTTGCCGATCATTTAACGGGGAGCAAAAAGAGCCCGCTGCGTACTTCTTACCGCAGCCCAATTCGCGGGCTGCCGATACCTCTCCTATAGGTGATACTCCATCCACACACACACCCCCCTCGCGCAGCACCGCCGCTAAAGGTGAGCCGCGCGGAAAAGGAACGCAAAACGGAGCGGCGGCGCTCCGGCGGGGAAAGGCGGAGGGGCGCTCCCACGGCCGTGCCCTGCGGCCGGGCCAGGTGCGGCGCTCCTTGGGGCTCCCCACGGCCGGCACCGGCACCTGCACGGCCCGGCCCCCCGCCTACCGCTCCCTGGTCCCGGGGCTCCCCCCTCCCCGAGGGCTGCCCCGAGCGCACTCGGCTCAACTCCGTTTCGACGCGCGGCAAAGCGCTCCCGGCCGGCAAAAGCCCCGAAGATCTCCGTCACGGGGAAAGGGAAAGTTAAAGCCCCCAGCCCCGGCGAACAGAGACCGACCGGCCCGAGAGCAGCGCTCATCCCCACACCCGTGCCCGTCTCCGCGCTCCTATCCCTCTCGGCCGCTCGGTACCCACCGCCCCGCACCGCTCCCGCACCCCGCGGCTCGTCCCGGCGTCGGGAACGCAAAAGTGACCGCAGTTAGGAGAAGGAGACTGAAAAGTCCCTGCCCCTCCCGGCCGGGGTTAAAAAAAGAGAAGTGGCGACACGCAAAGGACGGGCAAACCGGGGAGACAAAAAGCCGGGCGGCAAGAAGCGAGACAAAGAGGAGGCTCGCAGGAGTTTAAAGCGAGGGATGGGGAACTTCGGAGGGAGCGCCTAACAACAGAACGGAGCCGCGGAGCCCCGCGAAGGGCTGCGGGGACGGAACAAAACGCGGCCGCGGGGCGGGGGGAACAGCGGGGCAGCATCGCCCGCACTGCGCGTCCCCAGCGGAGCGATGCCCGGGGAACCGCCGGCGTTCGGGGGTGAAGTCGAGGCAGTTTCGCTCCTTTGGAAGAGGAGCGCGGTGCCCGGAGCGGCTCTTTGCCGCTGTTCGTTATTTTTCTAGAGGAAATAATAATAGTAATAATAATAATAAAGAAATATATATATATATAAAAAAGAAACGGGCTGGAAAAGCAAAGGAAAGGGGGGGAAAAAAGGGGGAGTGAGGAAAGGGAGAGAGCATACTTACTCCGTGCAAAGGCGACGAAACTGAGCCTCTTTTTTTTTTGCCGCTGGACAGAGAGCGAGGCGGCCCGGCACATGCACACACCGCACACACACACACACACACGCACACACACACACGCACAGACACACGAGCGCGCACACACGCGCACGCACGCGCGGCCGCTGAATATTGTAATTGGGCGAAGGGAGGGAGGGCGAGAGCGGGCGGTGCGGGGCCGGGGTGTGCGCGGCGCGGGGGCGGCGCGGAGCGGAGCGGGCACGGAGCGGGTGCGGAGCGAGGAGCGGGGCAGGGGCAGGGCTGGGCTGGGCCGGCCGAGCCGAGCGAGCGCTCCGCACCGCCACAAGATTTACTTTAAGACACAGCTGAAGGAAACAGGAA
Source organism: Coturnix japonica (assembly GCF_054131305.1). Classification (NCBI taxonomy): domain Eukaryota; kingdom Metazoa; phylum Chordata; class Aves; order Galliformes; family Phasianidae; genus Coturnix; species Coturnix japonica. The sequence goes on along the minus strand of NC_140665.1, from coordinate 18,701,309 downwards.
GACTAGACGTCACGGGCCGGGTGACGTTAGCCCGGCCCGTCGCCCAATCGGAGGGCTCCTTGCGACGGGCCGGGGGGGGACCGGGGAGCACTTGGCAGGAGCGGGAGAGGAGCGAGGGGGCGGCGGGGGGAGCGACGGGACCGCCCCGTCCCCGCGGGAAGGTGGCCGCGGCCGCGCACCTGCGTGGGGCCGACGGGACGGGATGGGACGGGACGGGACGGGACCGGACCGGACCGGACGGGGAGGGGGAAAACTCCAGGGAAAGTCGGTCCCAGGGGGGCTGCACCGCTCGGGAATCTGTGCGTCGGTCCGGGGCTCCGCGGCGGGGGGGGAGGTTCCGGGAGCTGAGCGTCGCGGTGCGTCGCGGTGCGGAGGGACCGAGCGAGCAGCGCTCCCAAAGTTTTGGGGAACTCTGTCCCGTCCCAAGCTGTAGTGGCAGCCCGCTGGCGGCCGCTTTAAATCGCTGGGACAAAATGATTTCTGGAAGAAGATGCTCGCGGCATCTCTCCGCTGCCGGCGCCGAACGAAAGTTTGCACGGGGAAACGCCGCTGAACGCGGCGGGGGAATGAAGGGAGAGAGAACCGAGTCGTGTGCGGGGAGCAGCCGGGAGGGACGGGGAGTCCCGGCCGGGGGGATTCGGGGGTGCCCCCGTCCTCTGCGAGAGCCACTCATTGAGGCCGTCCTTAGGTACAGGGACGCCGGGAGTCCGCCCCGTTACACATGAACGGGACGAGGAGCGCTGCGGGACTGAGCGATGCGGGTGGGGGGGAGATGAGCTCGCTTGAATTCTTTCCCCCATTATTATTGCTATTTTTTAAAGGACACCGGGATTCGCGTAAAGGTGAAGCCGCGCGGTGCCGATAATACATACACAGCCGCCTCTGACAGCGCCTTGTCACTCGCGGGGCTCAGCATCGCTTCGAGCGCTGTCGAGGAAACGCAGTCACCCAATGAGGAGCGAAGGGAAACTGAGGCACGGTCTGTCCCAGGGGCACTCAGACCCCCCGGCCCCACCTCGCTCTGCATGTGCCGTCCTCCCTCCCCACACCCTGCTCACGTCCCAGCACAGCAGTACGTACACTAACCCTGCCGCTGCCTGAAAGGTGAGCGCTTGGGATTCTACCTCCTCCCGCCCCCAATTAATTCACAGTGACAAAGTTTGGATCCAAAGCCACGATGAGGTGTGGGTGCTCTGCTCCTGCCCTCGCTTTGCTGCTTGTCACAAAGTTCGGATCACGGCGCTGCGTTTCCTACAGCCGTGGGGCTGTGCTCAGCTGCGAGCTTCGGCCCCTCAGAAATAAATCCTTCTCCAAATTCTGGTGCCTCTGACGAGAAAATGAGCGCTGCGAACTGACAGCTCTCTGCATTCGCATCTCTGTCTTCTAGGGGGAAAAAAAAGCAGATGCGGGAAACTTAAGAAAACTTTTGAAATGTGCCCTTGGCCATGGGTGATCCCCCTGTCCCTTTGGAGGATGGCAACAGGATTGGAAGTGACAAGGGCTCACTGTTGGAAGTGCCTTTTCTTTGATCACTCTCCTCGCTGTGTCTGCTCACTCCGAGTGAGGGGAAGGGCTGTGTGAGCGCATTGCCGGCTTTCTTTTCTCTTTCTTTACTTTTTAAAAGGGTGGGATACATCCAAGCACTTCATGTGTAAAGAACACCCCTTGACACAAGGGCCCGATTCAGCTCTTATTTACGCCGGTGTGAATTCATCCAGGGAGCATCACCAGCGCGTGTGCGGGGCAGAGGAGCGCTGGGTGCGGGTTTGCGTTGCTGCGCGGTCGGTGACTTCCTCAACCCCTCCTGGCAGGCAAACAGGCGAACCCTTGGAGGAGGATGAAGCAGAGTTGGCTGAGAACATTGCAGTTTAATTCAAGAAGGTGGTATTGATGGAAATTGTTTAAAAAAGAAAAAATAAATAAATAGTTTTTTTAAAAAAGGAGGAAAAAAGAAAAAAAAAGAAAACCTCCAGAGAAGAGAAAGTGACTCAAACTAATCCTATTAAACGTGGTAGCATGTTTCTGTGCAGTGCGCTGAGAGATTAAGCACAGGAAAAGGGATAAGTGCTGCTTCAGTTTCACTAAACTAATGTGACAACTTGTCATTGGAAATCTTTACAGCTTGTTAGCAGATGACTAGCTGATTCAGATATGTTTTCTACCATTTCCTTTGTGTCTGGGGGTGGTGGTTTTTTCTTTCCTGTTCCTTTCTTAGCCATACTGCTCTATTCTGTTTTTTAATCCTTCATGTCTCCTTCAAGTCAAAACATTTAACTTGCTTTAATCAATATTTTGTTTTGAAGATGTCCCCTGACCTTTTGTTTGTGCAAATTAACCTTCAAGGGCACCTCATTCATTCATTAACCTCATTGGGATGCCATATCTCTTGGACGTTGCATTTTAGGATGCAAAAAGCATTTATGAATGTTTGGCAAAATCGTAGTGAATGACTGTAATACAACTGCTGTTCCTACTGCTTCAACTGATATATTCGTTGTTCTCCTCTCCTCTCCTCTCCTCTCCTCTCCTCTCCTCTCCTCTCCTCTCCTCTCCTCTCCTCTCCTCTCCTCTCCTCTCCTCTCCTCTCCTCTCCTCTCCTCTCCTCTCCTCTCCTCTCCTCTCCTCTCTTCTCTCCCTTAGCACTCCCCCACCACCAAAGACACGATGATGGTTGAGTAAATGGAAAAAAACATTTTTCAACATTAAAGGAAGGCTGTTTGGAAAAGGAAGGCCCTGCTGAGGTGTAGAGGAAGCCTGTTTATTAACACTGGACACCTCTTATCTCAGGCAGCTCCAGATGGATGTCCCCTTGGCAATTCCTATTCTGCCAAGTGGGGTTAAGCAGGGTGAGCACCTTGACGTGGGCTGGTGATCACCAGGGGAATCATCGGCTCCTTCAGAGAGAAATTTTAGCAGAAGCCAAGCAAGGGGGGAGGGAGAGCATCGGGCCCCAGCATAAAAGCTTCCACGTGGCCACATTTACCTTTTGTGGCCGTTAAATTGCTTGCCCCTTGGGACAGAGCCAGGTTTTGATTGAGAGATAAAGTAGTTCAAATCTGTCAATAATTAACTGTCACTCAATTAAGGGTTTCTTAACAAATTAGCACTTGGTAGTACCTAAGGTGCGGGGGTTTTCATGGGAAAAGGCTGACAGAGTGACATTGGCCATTAAGTTTGCTGCCCAATGAGGATCACTTCATGTCCAGCTCAGCTTTCATGCCAGTGTGTAAATCTGGGGGACTGGTTCCCAAACTCTATTAGGTCACTGTTGACATTAACCCTTTGTGCCTTTCTGAGCTAGGCACTACAGGACTGGGCCCACTAAGTCAGAGCTCTATGTAGGGGCTATGAGGTAGCTTTCGTGTCCATTTGGTAATGGACATTTACTCATTTCCTTTCATCCTTTTCTAAACCTTCTATGAGGTTACAGCCACAAGTTGCACCAGGGGAGGTTCAAGTTGGGTGTTAGGAAACATTGCTTCTCAGAAAGAGTGGTGAGGCAGTGGCCTGGGCTGCCCATGGATGTGGCAGTGTCACCATTCATGGAGGTGTGAGGAGATGTGGCACTGAGAAACATGGTTAGTGAGCATGGTGGGGATAGGTCAGCAGTTAGACATGATGGCCTTGGTGGTATTTTCCAACCGTAATGATTGTGATAAACCTGTGGACATATCATCCCGTTCTTCCCTTAATTCTTCATTGGCAAATCATCAATGAATGTCATATGTTGGCCATACAAGGTACAGTACCCACACAGCTGGGACAGGGATCCCCATGGACAATAATGGCAGCAAACCACAGGCTCTGGTAACTCAAGCCATGGGTTCCTTATTCCCTTCATTTGTTCCTGTTGAGGAGGGGTCTGGCCCTGTGCATTAGGAAACCCTCTGCTCCCCATCAGATGGGATTCTTGCAGCATCACAACTCCGGGAAGTGGGACCACCAAATCCCTTTGGAAGTCAAATGCAAAACTCTAGCAGATGTAGTCTGAGGTGGGAGCTGGTTTAATTCCATCTCTGTTCCTCCATTAGAGGTTTATACTCAGTATGGTTAGGCTGCATCAGCATCTGCTCCCCTTGCCAAGCAGTTTCTGTGTCCTCTAACCAAAGCATGCCTGTGTGATGCTGCATGAGTTTAAAGGTGTCATCTGGGGAGCTGTCAAGGTGGTTCATTTATACAGAGACTTTGGAGATACACACTGTCTTCCTTTCATTAACCCTATCACTAGAGCTTCTGGAGTGGAACAGCTCTTAGCCAGAGTGACTGTGGCTTGAAAACCGAACTGTTTCAGCAGCCTCTGTGGGTGGGGGTTAGGGGCACATAACAATGTGCCATGGGCTGCCCTGTCCTGGTACTTGTATGAAAAATCTCAAGAAGTTTAAAGTCATGAAGCAGGGGAGGAAAAAGCCCATTTGGTCATTTAAAACCATACTCAACAGACCCTGCTGAATAATCAAACCACTACTGAGCAGGAAACATTTGGCTTTATAGGCTTACATTCTTTTGATTGTGTTTTTAAGAGAAAGGAGGGTATTTCCATGGAGGGATTATAACCTGGGGGAAACAGTTTTGATGATTTTTCATTTGCACCAAATTAATGTATTTTTACATTATACAGTGACAGCTTTAAGAAGCCATCCTCCCCTAGTGACAATCATTTGTATGATCTGAAGGATGTATATCATCTGTCACCTTTAAGGATGCAGTGCTGCAAGGGATGGAGAAGCTATTTTTTTCTTGGGCTGAGAGGCACCTAGTAACAATTTAAAACAGTAGCCTCAAGGCTACACTGTTTATTTTAACAGGATGCAGCTGCTTAGGGTGTTCTGCAGGTACTAAACAAGCCAACGCATTTGGGAGCCTGAAGCAGAACATGAGGTGGCTGTAGGTATCTGTGTGCAAGCTGCCACTGCAGCTCATCCCACTCCAGGGCCACACTCTGAGTGCTGCCTCTGTGTCCAAGTAAGGGGCAGTGGGGAATGGGAGTCACTGGGAGTCCCACCTGGGGCTGGTGCATGTGCATCCTTCACACCTAAAGGTTCTGGCAGAAATGCACTCAGTGCTGCTTTCTTTGCAAGATGTCCTCATGGTGGTGTCAGTTCCCATCTTTCATAGGATAGCCTACAAGTGAGGGTGTCTGTCCTAGCATGGGGAAATGTGCTTTTAACACTTTCCTCATCCTGAAGGAAGGCAAAGTTGTGGCTCCCTTTTCCCACAGAAACACTTCAGCCATCAGGATGGGAAATGGGATGATCTTTTCCCCTTGTTTCAGGGTTGTCTTGCTGCAGAAAGGAACCAGACTATCACAGAGCTGAAAGGAGAGGAAAGGAGACAGCCTGAGTTAGTAAGAAGTGCTTATGGTGAACTGGGGGGAGCAGCACTCAGCATTCAGACTGCTGTACTTCTGCCTATGACAGACAGCACTGTAATGCAAAGTATGTCTCTAGCCCAAGTGTTGACGTGCCTCTGGGGCATAATGTCCTTGTTGCCCCTCTTCCTGCCCTCAGCAGCCTGCAGTCCTCTCTGTGGTGCCATGTAGCTTCCCTGGAGTGCATGGAAGGGGAGGATGTGGCAGCAGTTAGCATGAAGACACTGATATCTCTTATGGGACCAACAGGTACCTTCACAATGCAAAGAGCTAATCCCACAGTGCTCCACGCTGCCACCCAAGTCACCTGCAGTTACCAATGGCTCACACTCCGTAGAGCCAGGATGAAAATAATGTAGGTACCTTCTTCTGGAGAGAAAATACATCCTTAACGTAAAGGTCAAATGACATTTGTAACAACATTAATAATTTCAGAGTATTATGCTGTAAGATTCTAGGAATGATTAGACCTTCCTGGCCGTGCTGTTTGGTTGCTTTTACAAGAGAGATGCACTGTTTACCTCCTGAGAGATTCATAAGGAAAAGAAAATCCAATCTGTATCAATGAGTAAGATATTTTCCTTGCCAGAGATATTGATTTAAATATTGACTTCACCGCTGGAGGGTTATTTCACTCTGTGCTTCAGATACTCATGGTAAAGTGACATGTGTTTTATGTACTAATAAAAATGTGATTCCTGGGGCAGTCATCTTATCTTTAGGGCTTAGACTTTCTGAGTCCTGCTGCTTGGAAGCTGCTGTTCTTTCTAAAACTGAGAACTTATTTTCCTCTGAGTGTCAGCGTTCTTTGCTCCGTGTGAATCCCTTCTACCAGGATCCAAACAAACAAACCCTAAACATCGCACACAGCCCCTTTGTCCTACCCGCCCGCTCTCCTTTCAGTCTTTCAGGGAGGGCTTTGGGCTCTGCAAGACAGAAGTTTCTTTATTTAGCAAGAGAAAAGGTGCTGCTGCTGAACCTGTTACAGCTTGTCTGGGCACAGCCAGGTGTGCTTTGGGGCAGGGCTGCCCAGTCACACAACTCCTGCGCCAGTTTGCTGACCCTGCCAGGGCTGGAGTCACATCTGTGGCAATAGCTCATGGCATGGATCAACAGCCTGGTGCTCATGAAAGCAGCTCCATTGCAAACCAGAAGTGCCAGCTGCCCCTTGAGCAAAGCACCAGCCTGGGAGTGAAAAAAAAACTCCCCAGAAGAACACCCCATCCTTATCATTACAGAAATTTTGAATCATTAAGTTTGGAAAAGACGTGTAAGATCATCTAATCCAACTGCCAACCCACCCCCACCATGGCCACTAACCACGTCCCGCGTTGCCACATCTATACACTTCTTCAATACCTCTACCACAACCCCCCTGGGCAGCCTGTGCCTGTGCCTCACCGCTATTTCTGAGAAGAAACTTTTCCTAATATCCAACCTGAAATATGTATTCATCCCCATCTGTATACCACCAACTTACAGACTTGGTACCACAACCTGTGGTCCTTCCCATCTTGTCCTCTACAGCAGCAGGATGAAATGGAGGTGTGATATGATGCTAGCACTTGCACTTCAACTCTTTGGCCTCTTTGGCCAAATGGGTTAATAAGAAAGCAACAATTTTCAGAAGGCAAATGCATGCAAAAGATTGCATCTTGCCTGAAATTCCTGAGGTTATCTGTGCCCGTAGTTTGGTGGCATAGTCCCCATCCTGTCTGCAGCAGTGTCTCTGTGCAAAAAAGGCTCTGCCATCCCTTGCAAGTTTCTCCCTTAGAATTGCTGAATTTCAGATTGCAGCCACAGACCCAAGGCTCAGCTCTCAACCTGTGATCAAGGAAGAGTCTTCTGGAGGCACCCACAGACAAAAAGGATAAATATTTTATGGGCAACTTGCCTTTTTCTTGACACACAATTAATGTTTTATCTGAAATTTGGGTGTAGACATACATGCCACCTCTTTATTAACCCCATCGGTGCAATTCCTCATGAAGGGGCTGCGATTCAGCAGAAGCAACATTGCTGAAACATCTACAGAGATCCAGCAAAAAATGTAAGGTTTCCTCAATCAGTTCCTATTATGACCTTTATCTGAACCTTAATCTGTTGTAGCAAAATTATTTTTATTAGCCATTCATACTTCATCACACTGCTAATTTTCCTGTTTTTAAACTATCAATTTAAAGCGGCTTTTTCATTTAACTAATCAAGGCTGATGCGTACTATTTTGGCTACAGCTTCTAATAATTATTCTTAAGACTTTTTTAAGACTGAGTTTTCTATAGCTGACTGTCGAATTTCTATGTGTGGGCAGAACACTGTTTGTGTTACATGGGTGCTTCTTATCTTTAGTGAAACCAACACTACGGACACCGCAGGAGGAATTGGAGCCTCATCTCTTTTTCCTGCCTTATACCAGCTCTTGCTTTTTGTTATTACTGCTGCCGGGGGTCATTGGAGGGAAGAAGGGGTTTCAGGATCAGGCTCAGTATGGGATCTTTAGAATTAAAAGCCCAAACACCCGCCTGCAGCTGCCTCACAGATACTGTCAACTGTTTTAGCTAGTGACTTGTGGTTTGTCTTTGCCTCTGATATTAAAGAACAGATTGTGTTACGCTACTTATCTCTACCTTTACAAACAAATACACCAGGAAAATATGTCAAGCAGAAGAAACTGCGCTTGGTATCAAATGCTCAGCTATGCTGGCTACAGGTTTTTGTGCTTTTTGGCAAAAGCTTCAGAAGGCATAATGAGTTTGGGAAGCATTGGGGGCTGTTTTTGTGCAGGGCACAAACACTGTGTGGTGGCACTGGGGCAGCAGAGGTGACATGGCTCTAGCATGACTGGCGCAGAGCAGCACCCATGGACGAGAGTCACACTCACCATCCCACACATCTTATGGTGTGCTCCATAGGATGCTGTGAAGTAAAACAGGTTCCTGCAGTGCCGCTGAGCTGAAGCTGACATAGGATTTTGTGCCCTGCACAGGGAAGACAGACAGAAACTTAATACCTGCCTGTTGTGGTCTGGGTTTTTGATTTTGTTGTGTAAGATGCTCAGATGTCTTGGTAATGTGTTCCCCTGCCAGATGGAAGGCTGTGGCTGAGAGAGGAGACAAACAAAGACACTTCGCAATCTTCTTCCCTAATTAAAACATTCTTTTTTTTTTTTTTTTTCAAGTAGAAGGACAATGTTTTACCCACCAGACTGAAAGGACTGCCATGCGGGATTGCTTAAAAAGATGCAGGTTAATGGCATTAAACACTTCTGTAGAAAAAAAAAAAAAAAAAAAAAGAAAGAAAGAAAAAGAAAAAAAAGAAAGCAACCTAATGTTGTATGCAAAAATGGATGAAAGTAAGTGCTCAAACCACTCATTAAATAAATCAGCCCAATAGTTAGCACGGTTGGCATCAGAGGGAAGAATAATGTCTTCCCAACCCCAAACCTTCCCTCCGTCCCCATCCCTTTTATCTCTTCCTGTCACTTCCCATTAGCTGATGGTGACATCTTATCTCTGTCCTAAAGGGTGGGCCAGGAGACGACTTCGGCGCTCATGTAAGTGACACTCCAAGGATTGGCCGCCAGCAGGTTCGGCAGCCCTGGCCCCGCAGCCGTGGGATGTCATCCCTGTGACATGCCTGCAGAGCTCAGCTCGGCCCCCAGCTGTCGGATCCAGCAGCATCTCCGTCATGCTGCACTCCGGGGCTGTCACTGGCAGGGCTCATGCTCCTCACCCAGGAACTCTTCTCCTTTCCACTAAGGCTCTGGTTTTTATTTTTAACTCAAAGACCTTTGCATCAGTGTTGTTGATGGTGGGTTCTTCTGCGCAGTGGGATTTGGCCATCAGAAGGGAGCTGTGTGGCACAAGTATGTATATTTTGCAGTGATTTGGAAAGATCTTGGGCTGAAGGCTCTGCTCCCAGCCTTTGTCCCAGCACTTTCCAGAGTGCCACTGCAGACATCTCAGCTCGCACGGGAGGACTCTCTGCCGCCCTGTGATTACAGGGCAGCCAGAGTTGTGCTGTGTGCTGTGGCAGTGCAGATTCCCCCAGGGAAGCCCCCAGTTATGGCCATTTGCATGATAACATTGTCAGGCATGACTCATTTTCTTCCCTCTGTCTCTGGTTCTCCCTTCACACGCGCACTCAGAAACACAAGCACAAATCAACAAGCGGGCAAATACAATTTAAATGGTGCTTTAATATGTTTTCAGGAACCTGGAAATTCAAAAGTTGTGCTTCTGAATGAGACACAAATCTATGTGAGTGGCCCTGCAGTCCCCTCTCTTCCAGTGAGCATGCAGTTTGCAGTACATTCCTCGTTAATTTTTGTGGTTTTTTGTTGTAAAATGTAGCACCAAATGTAAGATCTACTTGCAAACTTGTGCTGCAGTGATGACTTTTGCTTCTTCTGCTGTGTGTTAGAGTTTTTTTACTGGGTTGTCATCGGTAGGACTTTAACTGAAAAACTGGTCAGTAAAAATTGGGATAGGGGCCTTTCAGTGTGTGAAGGGGGGGTGTAAGAAGGAAGGAAACAGATTCATTGTGAGGGTCATTGTGACAGGGCAAGGAAAATGGCTTCAAGTTGAAAGAAAGGAGATTTGGATTGGATATAAGGGTGAAGTTTATTATAATCAGGGTGATGAGGCGATGATGCAGGTTGTCCAGAGAGTCGGTGGATGCCTCACCCCTGGAGATGCTCAAGGTCAGGCTGGACCAGGCTCTGAACATCTGATCAAGCTGTAGGTGTCCCTGTTCAGTGCAGGGGAGTTGGGATGGATGATCTTTGAGGGTCACTTCCAACACAAAAAATTCTGTGAAGAAACAAATCTTTGTCAAGATAAAACATCAAACTTGCAGACTGAGTGACAGATCACTACTTTAAAAGTTTTCACCATACGTATCCTTCCTCAGTACTCCAACACCCTGAGCTTATTGCAACCTTATTCCTACACACTGGAATCAATGCATGTGATGTGTATGGCCCTATTGTGCCGCAGTGGCTGTGTTATCACAATTTACATGAGTAATGTTTGCAGGTTTGGTGTCCTTGGCTCTGAATTCCTCTGTGAGGCAGCTTTCCCACATGCTCACAAACAGTCACTTCTGGACTTAAAAAAAGAGGTGTGTGGGGGGAAAATGCTGACAGAAACTTATGGTAATCACTGCAAAGTTGTGGGGTGTATCACTGCTGAGCCACAGCCTCCATCCTAAGTAGGAAAAGAATTGTTTTCCCCTTTCTCTTCTACTTACCCCACTTTTTCTTTAGCACAAAGCATGAGGGAAATTTTTGGGATACTGGCAGTGTGTTGGCTCATCAAAAGTGGTAGATTTGTGTCTCCCTGTGGGTGCCTGGGTGAACATTTTGGATCCAGGGACCAAATGTGTGCCACAAGGATCTGTGGCCGCAAGCTTGGCGGGGAGGCCTCAGGTTTTGCATTTTGTTAGATTTATGTTTGATGAGTGCACAGAGGTTGAATAATTTATAGTGGTGACCACTTAGATACCATATGTCGTGTGCTTTTTTAAAGCACTGTGCTTTGTACACAAAAGGGAGCACTTTGAGCCAAACTTCATTTTGTTTAAGAAAAGGATACTTAAAACCAACTGAGGTGAAGGGAACCCATTTTATACACTTCTCACATGCACCAAACCTGAACAGTGGTAAAGTGTAGCGAAAGCATCTTTCAGTCTGGTATTTAAAAATGTGTATTTGTATAAATAATTGCTCCCTTCCCACCCAGCAGAATTTAAAAGGTGGTCTTGGTGCCACAGACATTTTTTAATATGTTGTTACACTGTTGTTTCTGAGGTGCTGCTTGGGAAATACTCATTTCTTTATTTTGCCAATGAAACACTCTAGGAGTAGGAGTTTACACGCCCCTTTAAGTCTTAAAATATGTTAATTTTACATGCCAAAGTCTTAAGAAGTGTTTGACTGCCCATGGCTTTTGTGTGCATCTCCAGATGGCAGATGCCATTTTGTGTTTCACATTAATTGAGTAAATTTCCTTGCTCTTTGTACATATTGCAGAGGAAGCCATTCTCTGCTTTCAATAGGACAGAACAGCTCTTTGGCATCAAACCCTTCTGGTCTGGTGGTACTAAAACTGTTTTAAGGTGGAATTCTGAGAACAAGCTCTTGGCAGTACAGCTTCCCCCCTATTGTAGATGAAAATGAGATGTTTAACTGTTGTCTTAGTTGAGGGTTTTTGCTGGTAAACTGGGAAACAAACTAATTAGTATAACTCACAGGCTGAAGACATAATAAGGCAGAGGATTTGGGACTATTCATTCAGCTAAGTGAAAAAAAAAATCTCAGAGAACCTTGTGGTCCACTTTCTTGCCTGTTCTGTTTTGTCCCTCTCACTTTCTAGATCTTTACAAATAATCCTTCATAATGTGCAATCATTAATGCATTATTAACAGTTTACCATGCTGATTTTTTTGGGCAGAAATGGTGCAAGAGGGAGCAATGGAGGCACCAGGAGCAGCACCTGAGGTGCAGGCATGTGCATCCTGTGGGGATGTGGTACAACCAGTGCCCTGTGGCTGCTCCTGCTCAATGCTGATTGTGGCCAAGACCCCTCTAGGCAAAGTCATGCCTGTGGCAGGTGAGGGGAAAGAAGTGGGTGAAGAAAAATATGTGTATGAGACCACCTGGGAATTTTTCTGCTGGTGTCAATGGAGCTGAGGGTTTCCCCAGTGTGCTAATGTCTTAATGGGAAACAGCGCTTCTGTCAGAAACATCTTCAGCTGATACAAGACATGCCAAGATCAAAAGAAGTGGATAAAAAGGAGTAGTGATTGTAGAGATAGATGTGCCATGAGTCCGGGTGAAGTTCTATGCACAGATATTTCTACAGTGTTGGTGTTTGAGGGGTGAACTCACACACAGCAATGGAGCTCAAAGTATTTGCACACTGAATCCAGCCATGAGGTTTTAAAATACCTTTTTATTTTCTGTCATTTTCTGTATGCTCACCCATCCAAACTCCCTGTGGGAGGGAAGCAAAACAAATCTCCTGTCTGTTTGAAAAACAGCATACAAGACAGAAGTTAATGCTCACCAAAGGAACCAAGATTACATGGCCTATCATTAATCAGATTTTTATCATGGTAAGTGGTGTCCAGATAGAGCTGAAGTGGGAAGTCCACATAACAACATAATTATGGGTGTTGCAGTGACGTAGCAGCAGCAGGAGCTCAGCTCCTGGTTCCTTTGTTTTCCATACACACCCACTGTGATCTACAGCTATTTTTAGTTTTTCACAGTGCTACCTAGTACTGTCACCCCAAGTATTTTTTTAATGTTAAAATAAATAAATAAATCATAAAGATAAGACCATATTGATTTTCCATGGAAGCCCAAACACCGGAATCCTTTCTTACAGATGGCAATTCAAATGGAGTGGAAGATATTTGTGTAGTTGGTGGTTTGGTTTTCCTTTGGCTCCTGTAAGTTACTGTCACTTTGTGTGCAGCAGGCGGCCAGGCAGCAGGCAGTGTCACGGTCCCGCCGTCGGCTGGGTCTGCTCCCAGTGATGTGGGGAGCGTAACAGTGTTGAGACCACTGTGTGGCTAAGTGGTGCTAGGGGATTTAATGGGAGGAAGTTTTGACTGATGAATTGCCATACTTGAACAGTTCTCAGTCTATCACTTCTGGCACAGCTTGTTGGTGGCTGCAGGGACACCTGAAGAACACCCTTGTGCTCTCAGGTAGAGCTGAGGGCAGCCCAGCTTGCACCCTGTAGGTCTATGCTGCAGTCATTTTTATGTCCTGCTGCACCTCATCACCACCAGAAAGGAAAAAAGAAGCTGAATATCTCATGGAGTTATGATGCATCCATGTATGTTTGAATATCACTGAACTGGCTTCTAAATTGAAGCAAAAGCTCTGTCAAACAACACCAAACATGAATACTGTGAGCAAAGCTTTCAATGCAAACATCAGAAATATCCTCTGTGTTTTGCAGTGTAGCAGCATGATGCTGTTATAGAGTAAAAAAAAAAAAAAGCTCTCAGGACCCACAGACTAGATGAAGCCGTAAGTCCAAGTGCCCTGTAAGGATGTTGCTTGCCAGCTTTGAAATAGGTTTATTCAGCAGGAGTCAGCAGGGCTGCCTGTCTGTGCTCCTATAGCCAAAGCTCATTCATTCTGTGCAACACAGGTCATCTCCGGTGCAACTATTGATATCTGTAGAGCACTTGCCCTACTGCTGCGACATCAGCACTGCAGTTACAAAGTATAACTGGACTCTTCTATGTTGTGTGTATTGCTACATCACAGCTCCCTCTTCCTTTAGCTGAGTGCACACACTGCTGCTCACCTGGAGTGGTGTGATTGAATGAATGAAGATGGGGAGGGGTCCTTTCAGTATCTGAAGGGGGGCTGTAAGAAAAAAGGGGACAGATTCTTTAACAGGGTCTGTTGTGACAGGACAAGTGGAAATGGTTTCAAACAAAAAGGGGAGATTTAGATTTGCTATAAGATGGAGGCTTGTCAGGGTGGTAAGGCACTGGCACAGGTTGCCCAGAGAGCTGGTGGACACTCCATCCCTGGAGAGGTCTAAGGTTGTGCTGGGCGGGCTCTGAGAAACCTGGTTTGCTGTAAGGGTCCTTTTCAACTCAAACGATTCTCCATGTGATTCTGTGATTCTCCATGGGAAGAGCTTTCAGATTTTATTCCCATTTCCCAAGATCATCTTTTTGTTTTTTACATTTTAACACAGCAGACAAACAAATATTCTCTCCTCAATGTTACCCTTACTTTTTGCTTGAATTCAGTGACACTACACTGGAGATGCAGTTCATCCAATGTTTGATTTTAAATGTCTCCAGAATAATCAAAGTGCTGTCCATCCTTCCCTTCTTGAGTTGTTTGGATCGCCTCCTCCCTTGTAGGATAGTGGTTGCAGTGCATCACCAAGTCACTGCTTGGACACCTGGGTATGTTCTGGACCTGCACACAGAAGTCCAGGATAGGTTTTGATAGACAGACAAGCAATGCAAGGGGGAACCATTCAGCCTGGAGCAGCCAAGGCATGGTACAAGATACCTGCAGCCAGCCATGTAGAAGGCAACCAATACAACCAATAACACTAGCACAAACAACTGATCTTTGTCTACTGCCAAGACAAACACTTCTGCTAATGAGATCAATGCAGTCTTCCATATCTAATAAGGCTTATGCTCAGCTTGATGTAGGTGAAGACAGAAATTCCTAAAAAGCCCGATGTAAAGAGCCGTATTCAAGCAGAACTCCCTTTTGCCTCAGCAGGCGGTGCAAAAGGCTTAAAGCACAAGACAAGGGATTAGGATCCTGGAAAGAGGAATTCTCTTCATCTCTCTGCATGGTGCACGGCACTGCCTCAGTTTCCCTAACCTCATAGTGTTGCTTCCTTTCCTGAAAAAGAGTTGTCATGCTGAATTCAGAAAGCATGAATGAGGTTCTCATAAGCCACAGTGGTTAAAGCCAGAGAAATTCTTATCTACATGTAAATGAGAGTTCTGCTTTATTCCAAGAAGGGCAGAAACTTTCCTCGGGAGGCTTGACCTGACTTCAGGACTGGTTTCAGTGAGCACCCCTGGCATGGCAAAATGGAAGTGCACAAATAATAAATAAATTGGAGGATGCGCATGCAGCCCCTGCCACTCCCCAAATACCTTTCCTAGCTCTGAATGCAACGTAGACTTTAATCATGGAGCAACAGATGATTGATGGATGATTAATAGCTAATTTGAGAGATTCATTTAACTTCATTTTACTTATACAGCATATGTAGAATTAGTTAAGGCTTGTACAGGAAAGGAAGTGATGAGACATTGTTCCCATTAAATTATAATGACAGCCTTCCTCATCACTGTATATTTATTATGTAAGAAAAGGAAATGTCTAGTAAAAATCTGTATAGGTTAATAACACCTTCATAATATAGTCCCTCTTTTCTATTGACTTGAATAGCCCTCCTACTGACTTTTACTGGATTATTAGAGTTAATTACATCAATTGCAATATAATTGATTCTTAAATACTATGTAGAAACCTCATATAATTATGGAAAAACAAAAGTCATCCCGACATCTCCGATCAGAAAAGATTTGGAATTCCTGCACATTTAATTCCTGATAATCACCAGTCAGTTTGGACATTAAGATTGCAGGGTTTCTTGTTTTCTTTCTGTTAGGTTTTGACAGAATTGATAGTTTTACAACATTTAACTCAGTGTGCATGGAAATATGAGATTAAAGAGAGGAATGTAATTTGCTAAAATCGTTACTTCATCTCCTGAAAGTGAAATGTATTACCTGCCTGTCTATATTAAAATACAACTTACGTTCACACATGCATGCTCAAGAGCAGAAAAAAAACTCCCAGAAATATCTATTTATCATTCAAGGTTGAAGTCCTTTATCCACAGGTATAAGCTTTCCTACAGCTTTTGCTTGCTAGAGTCACCGAGGGCCTTCAATGTAATGACATGAAGCAGAGCTGAACGCTGATCTCCAGAGGGTAGACGATCCATGCATTATTTCACAGAGTAACTTTGACATGAAAACAGTCTGCAAAGGATGGTCCTGTATCCCAGATAAAGATTACACGCCATTCAAAAAGAGGTGCTTTAAGATAAACCCTCCGAGGCATGCTACAACGCCATTAAGCGGCAGTTCAACTTTAAAGCCGGTCAGACATAACATGTTTTTGAGCCTGCTCTTGGTCAGAGTCCCCTGTGGTACCAGTGCAGGAGATGTTAGTCTTTTTTTTTTTTAAAGCCAGCTTTGTTACTGTTCTCCATGGGCCTCCTAGGAGCCATGCAGTGTTTTGTAAGAGAGGGCTTGCTTTCTGTTTGTGGATAGATCGCAGGGCTCAGGTCTCCAGAAGGTAAATTCAACACTCTTTGTGTCGCTCCATTAAATGCCCTCAAGTCAATTCCGTTGGTGTGGGGATATCACTTTAGAGTTCCAGCTGAGTAGTACATGAAAGTTATTATTATGTGAAATAATAACTTCTGTTATAGTTATTGTTTTTATTGTTATTATTATTAATATTTTTGCTTTACAGCTTAATGCACACACTTAACCGCAATGCAGCAGCTGGCTATCAAAGGCTTCCCTGAGGAAAAATTAAGCACTTAGAGCAATAAATTATGAAAAGACTGCGTCTGAGGGCACCATCCACCTTGTTCTCACACCCGCTTTAAGTGTTAAATAAATCATAACATCCTGTTCATCGTGCCGTCAGTAGGGGTTAAATAAGTCACTGTAAATGAGATCCAAATCGTAGCACTCAGCTGGCTTCCAAGTTTTTTGTTTGTAAGGAGAAGCTCCGGGCCTTTGATAGTCTGGGTCTTTAAGGAAAGCCTTTTTTCCATTCCAACTACTTCCTGTTAATGTGGAAATGAGAGGAAATGGACATTAAGCAGAAGGATGGGCCCACCCTTTTCCAGTCGTGTGCCTAATTTGTCAGGTGTAATATTGGCACCTGGAGGCTTGTTTTGGCTGCTATGACATCCTTGCTAGGGAAATATCAAAACACTTTTAGCTAACGGCATGGGACTTCAAAGACTTTTTGTTATAGAGAGTGAGAAGAAAGGATGCCATCACTAGAAAGTGCAGAATGCAATGGCCTGATTTGCTTGATAGCTGTAAGATTTATAAGTAACAATAAGTTCAAAAAGAAGAGAACAACTTTGTGAAATTCCACTCAAAACCTAGCTGCTTGGTATCTCTACTTCATGCTAAACACCTCAACTGCACTTCACCCTAGAGGACCCTTCTTGGGTTAAGCAGCTTCCTAAGATGAGTAAGAATTCCCATGCTTGGCCAATATATTGGTGATGTATCTGTCTGCTGAATCTGTAGAAAGTAATAAAAATAAATAAATAAACAAACAAACAAATGCATTTAAGCCTTTTGTAATGGGAAGAATGCCACTGAAGAAGAATTTATTCCCTAGCAGAGTCCTGGCCTGTGGTTGCTTTGGATTTTTGGACTTGAGTTGCTTTTGATTTTTTGATTTTTAGAACTGTTTTACATTTGGACCAGAGTAATTATTCATGTGCTTTTTTTTTTTTTTTCCCCCCCTCATTTATGAATTACAATTAATTAACATTTGATGATAGGAGGAAGGGAGACAGTGTAGCTAATTATTACTTTATTCAGGTAAACCATGGTAAATCAAGCCCAGAGTGACATATACAGATTTGCAACTGTTCTGAGAGCAAATCCATTCACATCAGCAAAATGAGATAACAGACTTGGGAAGTCCAGCTGCTGTGCAGATGTTGGATGGAATTTTCCAGGAAAAAGCAGTTATGCCATTTTTCATGCCTGGGTACACAGCCCTTACTCAGAAGGAGCTCTCTCTTGCTGGATGGCAGTGCCTGTGGCCAGGTACCACAAAGCAACAGGACCTCATGCTGAGAAACTACATTGGGTTTGGGATTTTCGGACCCTTTTCTACCAGACTTGTTGGAGACTTGTTGGGAAGGTGTCAGTCTTGAGGTCAGGCATCCACAGTCCTCTCTCTGTGAACTGGCAACATAGTGTGCCTTGTTTCAACCCTCTTGGACTTGCAAGTGGTCTCAGTTGAACTGTAGAAGATGATTTGTCACACAATAGTACTGATTCACTCTTGGTCCATCCTGAACACGTGGTTGCTGTGAGTATGTGTACAAGAGCAGCTGCAGAGAAAATTTCTGTAAGAGCTTTACTGCCAACCCTCCCAGTGACGTTCCTGCTGATTGTGGCCTAACTTAAAGTAACGTGAAACTACAAAAACACAGAAACACTCAGAAATAACTGGAAGGATTATTTTATACATGCTTATTTTCTTCTAAAATTTATTCTCCATTAACCCAGAGACAGCAGGAAGGATGGGTGGTGCAAGAGAGCTGGGTCACCACTTTGCTTCCACAGATGATCATCGCACTGATTGTCCCAGGAGCAGACTGAGCATACAGTGGCACTGCATGATCTAGGTGACTAACTTTCTCAATTTGTAATTTTTGAGTACAATTATGTCACCTGCTACAAAAGCAAGATGCCACAAATCTGGGACACTGGATAACCTGTCCTCCCACAAATAGTTAAAAGAGCCTTGCAGGGGAATACAGCCTTGCTGTAAGTGACAAGTGTCACCTTGTGCTCATCTTCAGTATGTCTTCTCCCTTCTGAACACCTCCTGGTATATCCTTTCCTATTGCGTCAGTATTTCTCTCAGCTCCAATACAGATAATTCACAAATCACATAAGCAGGCTATATCAGGGCACAGCAATATTACTTAAGTTTCTCATGCCCATGAGGTCAGCCCAGACTGACGTAGTCCTGCCATGCCACTTGCATGGCTGAGGAACAGCAGTACTAAGCTCTTCCTTTTCCTTTGTTTTAGAGAATGACAGAACAGGTCATGTGCTGGTTCAAATATAGCTGGTTACTCTCCACACTGGTACCTTTTGTGCTGTATGTATAGCTTTGATAAGCAGCACATGTGTCTACTTCCCGACTATACAGTGTTTCCACTCTGATCTCAGGAGTGTGGCTAAATCAATATATCCTTTGTGATGTACAGATGGAAATAATCTCCAGAAAGATGCCTTTCTGAGCTTTGCCCAGTATGTATTTGTTTGAGAAGTACAGCTGGTTTGTGGAAAGGTACAATCCAAGACCATATGGGAGCGCACTGCTAACCCTACTCAATCAGCTTTACTATGCTCTTGTGCCCTCCTACAGCCTTCAGGGCCTCTGAGAGACTGCTTTGATGTGAAGGGAATTGCCAGGCAATGCAGGGTGTTGCTTGGCCATTCTTGGTCCCTGATGGGCAGAAATGGGGGCAGCTCGGCTGCTGACAAACCTTTAACTCCACCTCAGGACCTTAGTAGTTGCTGAGGGACCAGGTTGCCACAAGGTACTCTTAAATCCTGTTCCTTGAGCTCCATCAGCTGCAGGTGGGCAATTTCCTTCTTGGAAAGTCCTGGATGAGGTTTTCATATGTAATTCTGTCCACTACCACTGGTTAGTGGACTTAGATCCAAATTTCAGATCTACAACCAGGTGCAAATCTAAACATACCCATATTCCATCCATTTGGTCCCCCTCCATAATGGAAGAAAATTACATTTCTGTCAGGTTGGCTGCTTAATGGTAGCATACATCTAGTAAAATCACAGTGTGAGGAGCCCCTTGGCCCTGTGAGGGGCAGCAGGGTCCCTAGCACGAACTCCTTCAGTGCCCTGTGCTGAGGGTGGGACAGTCCCTACTGCATGGAAGAGCATGCTGTGGCATGGCAGTTATGTAGGCTTTCCTAAGGTCATGTATCAGTCAGCAGCAGGGTTCTGGCATCCCTTCAGAGCTCTGCTGTTTGTAATATGTATTATCAGCTCTGCGATAATACTAAAAAATGGCTACTGTTTTCTGAAGAAAAGGAAAGTTGCTGCTCGTATCTCAAGGATAAAAACCTGTCCAGCTGGAAATCAGTGCAGAGTGATGAAAATAGTCAAAGAAGTTGAGTCAAGCATGGCATTCTGCATCCCTAGAGAGCACTGCTTTGGTTCCCCAGCTCTGAGGGAGAGCACAGAATTACAGAACACAGAATCATAGGTGTTGGAATGGACCTCTGGAGATCATCTAGTCTAACTTCCTGCAAAAGCAGGATCACGAGGACCTGCCATTGCCCTCACCACCACACGCAGTAGTGGAGAACTTGATCCACACCCTGGTATGGGTTTATTTTGACTAGACAGACACAGCAGAGCATAGTTGACTACAATGATAGCAGCTTTATGTCTTATTTTTACACCATAACTATTGATTAGTCATCTCTGCCTCCTCTACCAGACCAGCACAAAAAGTCCTCTTCTTTGATTGACATTTATTGGCTTTTCTGAAACTTATGAATCCATTCTTTCTCTGTTGTCTGTAGAACAGCAGCAGACTTGGGAGAAATTCCTTTTCTGGACATTTTAGGATGAGGGTAGTGAAGAAAGGCTGTGATGGGACAGACAAGGTGGAAAGCCATCTGAAACAGCTCATAACTTTGAACTAAGAGATGGGAAGAACAGAGCATGAGATCTGGCAGCATCTGTCAAACTAGAGGGATGACCAAATGTCAGAAGGAAAAACCAGGGATAGTGACATGAGGAAAGTACAATTATTTTCTCGTCCTGGCAAATTTTGTCTGTTTTCACGATGGACAATATGAAATGGTAATATTTTTTGTTCTGTTGCCAATGTGTGGATTTTGGAAAGTGTGGAACCTGTCCTCAGGTGGGTATTCAGTGCCCTTCAAGACACCATTTCTGTGGACACTCCCCAGGATCACATCCTGGCTGGCACTGTGCATCAGTGTGTGCACTCCTGCTGCACTAACCAAAAATCCTTCCCTTTAACAAATTCACAGAGCCTTGCAAAAACCTATGGGAATATCTGGTTTTGCATGCAAATATTTACCAAGTAAAAATGGATACTCTTCCACGGCTTCGCATCCTAGGCTTCTTTTTGCAGAGAAACTGCCAACTGTATATGCATGCTGGTTTGGCACTGGGACAAAATGTTCCCTCGAGAGTAGAACGAAACCACAAACTCCTTTTGCTTGTGAACCCCTTTCCATGAAGCAGGTGAAAGCAGGCTGAACTCACCCTTTCCTCCTAGTTTGGCTGTTTTCTAAATGTCATTTGAAAGTGTCATCCCCTCCTCCCCCATCCCCTCTTTTATCCTTCTTTCAGGAGGCAGCCATCAGCAACAAAACCACAATGCTGGGCTTGGCTGGCTGTATGCATTCAGCAGCCGCTCTGTTCCAAGTTCTGGGCAAGCCACAGCTATCCAGATTCCCACTTGTCCTACGTCTTCTGCCTCAGTTGCAGTACACCATCTTGAGCTAGAAGGACCACTAATTGACCAGCTTGGACAGGCTGCCAGCACTGCAGTGTAGTCAGCCTGCTGTCTCCGGTTGTCTGTGTCTTTCCCCTCTTTGCTACACTTCCAGCCCTCACTGATCCAAAGCTCATGACATCTTCCAAGCCCTCCTTGCATTCAAGACTCTAATTCGGCATGTGGTATGCTGTGCTTTTCCAGCAGGCTGATTTTTGTCATTATCTCTCCACCCAAGTGGATGTTCAGAATGGGCATGCTCTTTCTTCAGTTATTGCAGAGAAGTAAAATGCAAGCAATAAATGCTTAAGCCAGATTTTTATAATACAAAGCATCAAGCAGAATCTTTTTGTTCTCATATAATTATTCAGAAAGAGTTACAAGCATGAAAACAAAAATACAATTCTCTGTCTTAAAATAGGAAACAGTGTTTTCCTAGAGGATAAAATAAGAATGAGATTCAAGAATGCTCTAGCTCATTTCTTCACTGTGTTGTGCTGACACAATTGTTCAAAGAAATTGTGCTTTTGGAAGGAAAAGGTTAAAGTTTGCTACTGATATTCATCAGGAGATGGATATTTAATCTTTAATCTCTTGTTCTAGGCCCCTACTTCGGATCAACTCATTATCCCGAATAAACGATGTGTCATTCCCATTATTTATGTTTCACTGCAGCCAAAGTATCTGGACCTCGTTTTGGTAAGCACCATTCATTTCGACCCATTCAGTATTAATCTCCCTGCTAACATCTTTCCTGTCCTATGTGCTGTCCCCTATTTGCTTTTATGTTTTCCGCAGAGTGTTTATAAAAGGATAATCTTTTACAAAGCAGACAGAATTTTTGTGTATAAACTGCTCTGTTTGAATGCCTCATTGATATACCATCTAAACTGAAGTGTTCAGCAAGATTAGTGCATCCACTGAGCCACTGAACTGGGTAAAAATATGGGAACTGCTCCTTTCTTTATAGTGAAAAAAGGGTAGCTAATGATGCCATCTTCTTTTAAATAGTCCATATTTTAGCAGATGGACTCTAAGCATATGATTACATTCAACAAATAAAAAATAATCAGCAGAGGGTGTGGCTTATTGTGACAAATAAAGGGAGAAAAAGGCACAAAATGTATAGATTAGGTAAAGCCGGCTTCCGTTCTAGCAAAACTGGTGTAAATGCAGAATAATTCAATCCAGACGACACAGGTTAGTGGGTTTTTACATCACTGTTGCTCACATCAGGATCTTGTCCCTTTATATCCTAATTGGTGACAACTTCAGCTGGGAGAGGGATGTGCAATGCCTTGAAATTCAAATGGTACATTTTTCACTTTCTCACATCGATATAAATTTCCAATGAGAGTATTTTGAGCACAGTCTTCTCCTCTCCACAGGAAATAAATAAAAAAAGACTCCCTGGCACACACTGCATGCACTTATTTTGGCTGTCTCCTTCGCAATGAGTATCTGGTGACATCGGGTGCCACTGAGACACTCTCTGAGACGCAGACGCTTTATGTTAGAAGAACACAGTATGCAAGTGAGTCTGTGCCCATATTCCCACATTTAGATGGGAAAAATCCCAAACAGACATGTGGCAGTATCATTTGAATAGCATAGATTCTTAAATACATTTGTCACTTTGTACACTTGCCAGCACTTCTTTGAAGATATAAACCATCAAAACACAAATTTTATCCATCGCGACTCCATCAACATGTAGCACTGTTTAGCACTTTATTTTTGTTATGCTGCGCTATTGTTGTCCGTTTATTATGACATAAACTAGGAACCATGCCCTTGCGTTAAAATGAAATGAAAACTGTAAGGAAGAGTTGGGAAAAAAGAAAACATTGAAAAAGTCATTCATGCAGCAGTAAGGAAACATGGAGAGGAAAATTAGGGAGGCAGAAAGCATCAGATGTGTCAGACATCACCTGTTGCAGCCATAGAAAGGACCACTAACATGTTTGCAAGGGACTATGTGCCGGGCCCGGCTCAGTATTACCTTTGGGGCTGTGTGTAGAGTGGGGTGAGACCACTCCCAGAGGCTACCCTTGTCATTTTTAATTCACCTCCCCCACTGATATGACCCAGACCTCACTCCTAGCAAGTCACTGGACATGGCTATTTCTGGAGTCTGTCAACACACCACAAGGTTAGTGAGAGCAGTTTATGGGTCAGCGACAGAAGTGACCCAGCTTACATCCAGCTTACTGAGTTGTCATTGCTTTTTGGAGATAGTCTATATAATTCAGTGCACAGAAGCAGTCTTAATAAAATAATTGCCTTTTCGACCCTAAGAAAAGGTGTCTGATGCTATCTGGCCACCTTTAGCTGAGGTAAAAATCTTCATTACAGCTGCTACCCAGTGCTCTGTTCACGGTGGGTGTGGGGTGGTCTCTGCAAAGGAAAGGAAAAAATGTCACCATACTGGCTACAAATTGGCCTTCTTACAAGGAGGATCAACAATACTCTGGTCTGGAGAGAGCTACTCACTCTCACAGTGTTAGGGTTGATACTCTCCAGAGCTCTGTGTTTAGCAGTGAGATCTTGTGCAGAAATGTGTGCTATCTGGGGCCAGATATCTGATGATGTAACAGATTTACTGACAGTTTCCTGACAGTTTCTGACTGGTTTCATCAGTGAAGATCTGATCTCTACAGCTAATAAATTGAGTGTTTTTTTTACTAAAGGTGTTCAGATGTGACCTGCCTGCCCTACAAGTTTTAGTGAAAGAGAAGTGTTTGAAGGCATAATTTATCACCTGGCTGTTTTGTGTGGTGAACCAACAGGCTCCTGGAAATCCCACAGGAAAGAACATCTCTATAGGCATCAGATCACTGCACAGGTGACACAGTGCTGACTTGTGCCAGTGTAGGGTGTCTGTGGCTCTGGAGTGTGTCAGATCTGCTTATATGTGCAGGTCAACTGCACAGTACTGGCTTAGACCCAAGTTATGGCAATCCTATCGTTTTAGAGTTACTTTGGCAGGTCTCATTCAAACAGACTTTTCCCAAGCACCAAATTTAAGTTAGTGAAAACCTGATAGAACAGCCTTTGGAAAACATTCATTAGCAATTCGAGGTGCAGCACTGTGGGGGTGGTTTTGTGGGTGATATACTTGCACTCTTCATCCTTAATTAGTGAACTCTTCTCACTTATTTTCTGCGAGGAATTTCTCTCTGCCTGACTGAGTGGTGGGACTGCCACAAGCCCACCAGGTGAATGGTAGAAAAATCTGCAGGGCCAGGTCTGCTATGTAACAAGAGAGACAATGGGAGAATGATGGATGCAGGGGGAGTCAGAAACAGGATAAGGGAAGTTAAGTTGGATCCGAATAGACATGTTTTCATACAAATACATAAGACAAAGAGTCAAGGAAGTAATAACTGGAAGACTTTGCTCTCATGCACAGGGTATCCGTGCATATTTAACATGCATAGGAAAATCAGAATGTTCTGATAATGAGTATACAAATACAAGGCAAAATAAAAATGCACTGAAAAGGGGAGTTAGATAGTACAATGACATGTGCCTTTTTTCCAGATACTGGACCCACTTCCTAGAAGTCATGATCCTTGTTCTTTGCTATAAATTACTCTTTGCTATAAGGAACATATTCTTAGCCTCAACATATTCTGGTGGTGAAGCTGTATTCTCTTGGCACTACTCTGCTGACTAAACACTTCCACGCTGCAAGGCAGGAGCGTGAACAAATGATACGGGTGGGCAAGCCCATTTATTTTCCCACGGAGTCCCTGTCATAGCTACATAAGGAGGTGGGATGTCCCCATGGAGGCTGTGACACCCTACTTATTGTAATGTGTGATTGTAGATAAGAGAAGATAACCCAAACTGTGACTAATGGAGATTACTGAATGTGCTTGTTTCTCTTAATCTGTCAGTACTCTCATAGAAATACTAAGCAATGCCTCAAATTGATCCTGACCCCCACTGCCATCCTTGATACTACTGCTGTGAGTTGTACAGATGCCCAGGACTAGGCAGCTCCTACATCACTCTTTCCATGCATCTAGCTCTAAACATGCAAAGATGTAGGGAATGTGTGGCAGAAAGGGAGGGAATATTTAAAGAACCAGCATACCCCATCTATTCTGAGGTATGAAATTTGTCAGTGTATTTGACTGTGTATTTTTAGAAGCTGCCTGTAGACACTGAAGCGGTATATCTTGTTGGTATATGGACAGGGAGTTCTAAGCACTAACACGATTAATACCATGTCTCAGAGAAAGGGATTTCCCTCATTTATATTGCTCAGAATAGCCTTCCATAAATTTGATGTGAGTACCTGGCAAATGAAGCAGCCATCAAATACCAATAAAAATCTGTTTGTGATACCTGCAATATACACCTAAAGAATCAGAGAACATTAATATTCCAGAAGGACACTTCAGGTGCCCATAAAAATCAGATGTTACAGAGACTCAGTCAAGGTTGAGAGGTTCAAACTTTAACCTACTGTAAAAGTTGCATTGTAAAATTTCTTTCTTATCATGAAAAATCAAGATTTCATGCTAGCGGTGTGAACAAAATGAGTGCAGACTGAGCAGGTGGCTCCAGAATGCTGGGGGTGCAATTGCTGTGACAAGCACTCATGGGAATTCTCTCCCTGTGAACTGATACAGACTTTGGCCGTGAGGAGCCATATCCCTCTGGCTGCCTGTGCCTAGGGCAATTTGCATGGCTGTGAGTTGTAGAATCATAGAACCACTGAGATTGGAATAGACCATTGACACATCCCCACTATGCCCATTGACCACGTCCCTCAGTGCTACATCTGTACCTTTCTTGAACACCTCCAGGGATGGTGACTCCATCACCTCCCTGGGTAACCTGTGCCAGGGGTGTCATGAGAGACAGGGGTGCAGCCTTTCCTTGCATGTGCCAGGCACTGAAATGTACTGCCGTATATCCTGGGAAATCTCTTTAAATAGTGTTTCTCACAGGACACCACTTTTAGCTCCCCAGGCAGTGTGTCTTCATTTGATGGTCCAGGAGCCAGTGAGTGCAGCTCCTTTTAGGGACTGCTGGAGCAGAGAAGCTGCTCTAGCTTCTACATCGGAGATGCATTTTACTCTTATCCCCTCTTTTTGTCTCCCCTAACTCATTCCTTTATAGATGAACAGAAATGAAGCTTTCCCAAGGTGCTGGCTGGGATAACCAGCCCTGACCACTTCACCGCAAGAGAATAATTGGGAGTGTTTCCTATGGATGCTCTCTGAGCACACAGAAATGCTGGAGTGACAGGCAAGCTTAAATCCCTAGGCTGCTAGACAGATAAATATGGCCTGTCCCAAAATCTGCCTCTTGTATCACCATGTAAAACCGAAGCAGAAACCTTTCACACGTCATCACTTATGCTGGCTTAAGGCCAGATCCTTGCACCTTTCCTTGTGTTTAGTAATGCCTTACTGCTCAAGTAGTGTGACTGACTTCACTAGGGCATCTGCTGGAGGAAGATGCTATTAAAACCTGAAACACAAATCTGAGCAGCAACAGCTTCTCAACTGCTTCTGGGGGCAGCAGTATATTTTAATTAATTAAAGAATAAAATTTAGTAGAAAAAAATTGTGCTTATTAGATTGCTGTCTTTTGCTATGGATATCAGTACTCTGGGGGGTCAGGTAGATAAATACAAATGTGCTAATGGCTCTTTTTATCGCCCTTATCAAAGAATCCTGTTAAGGAAGCAAGGGACGTTTTAAATCCAGATCAGACAGCTGAAAACTTGCTGCCTTGTGTGCAAAGCCACTTGTTTTACAGCCAGTTTTTCACTTTCCTTCATGATGTCATTTCACTTATGGTGACATTTCTATGTATTTGAATATGTCTCCACACACGTGTGTTGTGGTTTTTTTTTGCCAAGTGAACTTTCTTAGATTCAGTTTGGAAAGCCCCCAAAGGTCTGAGTTTCGGGTCGATTCCAACTTCAGAAAAAAAAAAAAAATCTGATGAAAGCTAAATCAGTTAGCACCAAATTGGGTTGATAGGGGGATCCTTGTCTTCTCAGCTAGCGGTATGAAACTAGATAAAGGGGTTGATTTGACAGCTGAACAGATTTCCAAAGAGAGGTCATTTTCTCCCATGACCGAATAATATGATAGAGATATGCAAGGGTATGTGTGTGCCTTTCAACAGCAGGCAGAGCCCAAGAGCTTACTTATTTTTAAGCAGCATCTCTGGGGTCTAAAATAAAAAATGCAGGATTTCTGAGTAATAAGGGTGCCGATATCTTTCTGTTTTGGTTCGAGTGACCAACCACATCAGGAGTGCCTGGAGCCTTGTTCTTAGTGGTGCTGGTGTTTCCATTAGGGGCAAAGCACTGAAGTTTGCAGGTGTTCACTACTGTGGGAAGGCTGTTTTTCAGCTCCTTTTTCTTCTGCTTTTGCTGCCTGCTACCATGTCCTTCTCAGCTTATACAAGGTTTTGGTGCACTGCATATCACCTAACTGACAGTGGTGGCTTGAGGAATGGATGTGGACTTTGCCACTTACCAAAGCTAAATGCCTCAGGTACCACACTATTGTTTAAAGAATGAAGTACACTAGCCTTCACTGTGGGAGAGGCAGATGAAAGGCAGTGGATTAGTAATGGGAGTCAAAGTCTTTTAGTTGTAAGCTGTGTGATAGCAGATGATAGCTATTTGCATCTGAAGATTGTTGCTGGACCATGTGGAATGAACTTGTGGTTTCCATTCAGTTTCTTGTGAAAGGCAGCAGCACCACACACAGTATCACTTTTCTCATTCCCTTGGGCAATTTCAACAAAAAGACAGATGGGCATTTTTCTGACCCAACTTTTGGGAATTAGTGAGAATTTTGCCATCCGTTTCAGTGGCTCTGAATCAACTCGACAAGGAGTTTGAACTTCCCAAGAGCCAGAGAGGAACCTCTGGGGTCTGAGACGGCATGTACTACAAAACACTGCAATACTCCTATCTGTATTCTGGATAAAAACGTCTGTGGTTTTTAGTCTGTTGCTCATTCTAAACATATTTGTAATTGCTGGAAATTCATTTTCTTACGGATTACTCACAGTTAATAAAGCTCTGAAGAGATGGAAAGCCAAATATAACAAAATAGTCCTTTCTCACTGAGATACATTTAACATACATTGACAGCAAAATCATTACAACATTCCATGCATGAAAAACCATAAGGTAGAACAAGAAACAGAACTTTCTGATTTGTGGGGGGAACTGTATCTTCTTTGAAACAGTGTCACTTCTACTGCTTTAATTTGAAACCGAAGGCTACCTTTTAACAGAGCTTGCATAATCTCCCCACGTGTTTTTACACTGTGCCATTATGGGACTCTGCTTCGGTGGCTGACTCCTCCAGCTGCACGTGGTGACTTGTTAACTTTTCAAAGAGCATCTCACTTCTTCTATTAGAATCAACCAGGAGCTTTTCTGCATACAGTAAAGTTTTGCCACATCCATACACCTTTTGCAGAAATTAACCCCTTAACACACATTACTAACACTGTCAGCATAGAAGTTATTATAGTAAATAGTTAACAGGGGGCTGATGCAATTGGCACTGTTGTGCTCAACTGTTTTGACAGTTAAAGGAAATAGGACAGAATAGGAAAGAGTTGAAACAATCTGGAATGGCTGAAATAAGTCATGGCTGAAATAATGATACCCACAATTAAGTAGGGGACAAGTGAGAGCAGGTTCTCTTCTCTCAGTGGGTGGCTGTGTGATTTTAAGCACTTTTCTATGGTTCAAATGAAACTGGTGTAACATTGTCTAGCACCAAGGAGAGGAATCAGGTCTTCGTTCCTGCTTAGCAAGCCCTATTCCACAGTAAATGTTACTTTCATTGTGACATTTTGAAGGTGCTACTTGGTAATGATACGTTGCTCCAGTAATTTTTGTACAATCTTTCTGTGAGCTCTCCCCATCTGTCATGACAGCATTAGTCTTGGCATCTCCGATGAAAGAATCAAAATTAGAAGGGAGAACAAAAAGTCAGTTTCTAATGGGTTCCAAATACCCCTATCTTATATGCGTGAATTAAATATTGCTCTCATCTTGCAGCCTTCCAGACATATTACACTGATAAAAACCTCAGAGCTATTTAAGATTATAAATCCTGTTAAAAGCTGAAATATATATAAAGTAAAATAGTATTCAGCTGTTTGAGCTAACCTGTTGGTAGGCCGTCAGCTGTCATTTGATTTGCACTTCATCCAAATTAATCAAAAGTAAACCATAAGCATCCTGATTTTACAGTAATATAAAAGCTATTACAAAGGACCTTCATCATAAGCTTCTCTGTCATAAAGCTACCGTATCTTACTTTCAATCACTAAACGCTGCTAAAACGTTTCCTAATACAACAGTGTCTGATACAGTGCACAAATTCCTTTACCTTGAAGACTAGCTATACAGATCTGACTTTGACTCCTATGGGATAAATTGGAGTTTTCTTCTTATATAAATAGAGCAAAAAAGTATTTTCACACTCGTGTTCTTCATCCCTTAAGGTTGCACATGTGCTCACACAACCCATCTCAGACATACCCACAGCTTTCACAGTGTCTTTATGTTTTCTTCTTTATTTTAAATGCTGCTTCACATACACCTTGCCCTCCAGATCCTTCACCATCTTCATCATCTCCCTTCTTTGTACACTCAGTTTTATGTCCTTCTTATATTGTGGCACCCAAATCTGTACACAGTGTTCAAGGTAATGCCACACCAGCACAGAGCAGCGGGACAACCCATTCCCTCAACTGCTTGTCAGTGCAGTGCTTCCTGCCTGACAAAATTATCTTGTCTTCCATGACCTAAGAAATCACTAATGAGATGCTTACTATGAGCTCAGCTTATTGTGAGCTAGACAAGATCAGTGCAGTTTGGTTATACCTAGAAATAAAATAAAAAATAGGAAAAAATCTACATTTTAGAATAGCTAAATGCAAACATGAGCTTAGACTGGAGATTGTTCCCCCTTGACTTGAATTATCCTGTGACTATCTGTGCTTGATAGTAGCATGGATCAATACAAGTTTGGCACAGTAACCAAAGTAAACAATATCCAAACCCTCTGGGATACATTTTTGGTTTGGTAATAAAAGGCGTCTGCTTCAGGGCTTGTATAGGAACCTGCCTCAAGGTCATGTTGGTGGTCTTTCACACTCCTAAATTAGCAGTTATTACTTGATCCTTCACTGCTGGAGGGCAGAGTGATTCCTCAGGGAGGGACACGTGGCCTATGCCCACAGCCACTGAGAAGCACTGTCCCTGCTGTTGACCTCTAGGAATTTAGCCACGCACATGGCAAACCAGGTAGAGGCTGAGCTTCTGTATCACAGCGTACAGCAAAACTGTTTACATAAAATGAAGTGCAATTGTGATGTGACTGCCAAAGAAGGCAGAGCGGGCTGATGCTGCAGAGCACCTTGCTGGCTTTCCTGCAGGGCAGTGAGCCTGTTTCCCCTTGGTTTAGACCTCCCCAGAGCCTCCTGCTTCTTTGCTTGTCTGTCCTCACAAGTCAGAGCATGTCACATCACAAAACTGATATAGCCAGGTATGCTGCTTCAGGATTTCAGCAGATCCTGTATTTGGAGTAGTTTGAAAAGTGTCCAGTGGCTTTGTCACATGAGTTCTCTGTAGTGTGAGACCAGCCGGCAGAGAGCTGTGAGCTCACATGTTTAGATGGCTTAGTTTGTGCATGCAGATAACGTGAATATCTGCTTGGCAGCGTTTTACAGCAACTGAACATTCCTGACGCTGCCTCTTTTCATCCTTCTGCTCCCCCTTCCTTAACAGCAGAATCAGCAGCTGTAACAACACATGGAGGACACTTGGCAGCTGCAAGACACAGATGCTGAGCTCCGTAATAAACTTCTCTCATAGAAGAATCTGAGTGCTTTTGCTGGCTGCTTAAAAGTCCTTATTGCTGTCTGACTCACTTGCTCAACAAGCAGTTACAGTGTTGATGGCTGTTGGTAATCACTCTCTGGGTTATAAGGATCAGTATAATTGACCTGCTTTGTCCTCTAGGATGCTGCAATAGCCTAGCTTTAATAATTAGTGAATTACATGCTTCCACAGGAGATGTTTAAGGTTAAGGTATTGTGCAATGTCTTAGTGAACTACTGTTTTTACACCTAGAGATAGGCAATGGGCCTGGTTTTGATCACAAGGCACAACAGTGCAAACCAGAAATAACTTCACACTTGTTAAATGGGTATAGGCCGTTAGAAAACAAATGTAGGCGAGGTCAGTGAGAAGGAGAGCTTCACATTCAGCTTACCAGCCTTGCCTGGTAAGGAAACTGAATATCTTTTATATTTTAGGAATGAGGTGTTTTTTGGAATTGGCCTGTGACAAGGATGCAGATAAGGACTCAAGGCAGTAGGATGGTAGGAAGGCTCATTTCAAAAAGCCTTGCAGAAGTGTGTTTTAAGGAGGCATCTAAATCTGCAGAGAACGGCCAACTTGGAAGGTTGTCCTGGAGTCTAAAGAGCACTGGGAAAGAAACCAGAGACAGACGCTTGTGGAGATAAAGGCAGGAACTGGGCAGCAAGTCTGACGCACAGCCAAAACACGAAAGAAGGATGCTAGAAAATGATAGTTGGAGATGCAAGCGAGAGTAGGACTCTAAACAAAGGGACCCACAGTTTAATCTGGATGCTAATGGAAAATGAGTGAAGAGGGGTGTGCTGGGCAATGCTGAGTCAGTGAAGGAAGGATTGAAATCTTTGGATAAGAGTTCCTTCAATTTCTGTCCAAGGAAAAGCAAAGTCATGGCAACAGTAAAACTGTGACACCAGTGAGAGTGGGAAATGACAGGGAGGCACAATGTCATTGTTGACATGGGCAGGAAGGATCTCATATTCAATAAAGCAGGGCTCAAGGTTCTCCATCTCAAGTGTATGTAGACAGTAATTAAGTGCTGAGAGAACTGCAAGATAGGGCATACTCTCATGCTTTTTCTAGGACATCAGTGCGACTAGGGAGGCTCCTGAAGCACCTGTGCACTCAGATATGCAGTGTGGGGAACAAACAGGAGGAACTGAGGTGCATGTGCTGTTACAGGATGGCAGCCTCAACAGAATCAAAAGGATGTGTGGGATATCTAACAAAGCTGAATTGCTGCCTTGGGTAGATACAGGCCCTCTAGGAAAATCAAAGATGGGATATTCCCCTTTATGTGAGAGAGTGGCAGGGGTGCACTGAGCTCTGTCTGGGCATGATGATAAGCCCTCTGAGAGCTAATGGGTAGACAGCTATGGGACTCATGAAGGTTGGGGCAGTCAGGGCTGATTTGACATTGTTCCTAAAGGACATGTCTCTGTAGAGCATGGGACATAGTTCCCTCACAGAGGAGAGGTCTAAGAGTGGACAAGGATACCAACATGTATACAAATGGATGCTTCACTTCATCCAGCACTAGTGTCACCTTGGCAAAATGCTACCACCTCATCTATGCCTGAGGAGGAAACTTGTTTCCACTTCAGTTAGTTCTGTCTCCTTTGTAAGACTGACATTCATACAGATGCTTTTAAGTGGAAAAGGACAGTTTCTGCTTTACACTGGAGATATTTTCCTGTGACCCCCTCATGTCCTTCTGTTCTAGAATTTAAAGACAAACAGCTGTCCTGAGTTTCATATGGAGGAGGAAAAGGAAGACACCATCAAGCATGAATGTTGGTAAGTCACTTTTCCTCTCATTGTCTGGGATATCTAGGATCATTTTAAGCCTTAGAAACAATTGACTCTCTGATTCCCTTACACTTGATTTTATTAAATCATGGTATTGAGCATCGGTATTTAAAAAATTCTTCTTGAATTTTGAGCCTTGTTTCTGTTGATATGTAAACTGCTCTGCTTCTTTGATAGATGCTTGGTAAGTGCTTTGGAGAATAGCTATTAACAACGAGTTTCATTTTATGTAACAATTGGTAGTCTGTAATTTTCTGACATTCAAGTATTCTGAATCTAAGTAGACTATATCTAAAATTAATTGATTACAAAAAAGCCTAGTACTCCTCCAAACAAACTGCAGTTCAGGAAGAAGAAAATACTAACCTTTGAATAATAGGAGTTAAATACCTGTTTCAGCAATGCTTTCATGCTGCTTTGCTTGCTCAAAAACATGTGAAGTATTTATTTTTAATTCATATTATCTCATTATTGCAGGTTTCCTTTACAGCATAGTTCATTTCAAGCATTAAAAAAAAAATCTAGTGATTTTTATCTGAGTTTTAGATTTTCCAGTAGCGAACAGTGACAAATATAGTGCTAGTTAGAAGTGATTTAGCAATCTGTTTTTGTTTTTACTTGTTAGGTACAATGACGATTGTCTCTGTGATGCAAACATACATGTAAAAAGGAGCCAAAGACTATTGAAACTAAACCACCGTGTTAGGAATCTGAGAGTGACCACCAAGAACTTCTTAGTCTCACTTACATAATGAGTGACAGCTTTCCAACACAAGAAGTCCCAATTTTTCACTAAGAAAATACCTGGAGGCATGTTTTTTACTATGTGAAGAGTACCACTGAGGTATCAGTGCTATCTCCAGCATCAAGATGCGTACAGGAGTGGCACCAGTCTACAAGGGAAGGAGTTTCAGAAGTTCAGAGGATCTGCTCGCTAAGATCAGGTGCTGTGAATGTCCTACCTTTAACTGACAGTGTAATGCAGGCTTCAAGCACTCCTTTGATATCCCTGTCCTTTCCACTGCTTGAAGATAGTCCTGTGGGTTATGTTTAAGCTGATGGGCTCAAAACACATTAGAGTACAAGGTCACAGTCTACCCTTTTTAGTTAGTGCTAGCTCTCCAGTTCTGTCAGACACTAAGATGCCTCTCCTTGTCAGCAGGGACCTGGCCCTGAAGAAATATGTATCATTCAGCATCAGTGAAGCCTTAGGGTCTCCTGCTTGATCTGAGCATCTAGTTTGCATTCCCTGAATAAAAGAGGTGAGTCATCCATGTGCTAGGAAAATTAATTTAACACTCTCTGTGGACTGAAGTTGTTAACAACCTTTGCAGACTCCTATTTATTTCTTGTGATCGTACAAGGAGGTAACAAGAGGAAAATAAAGACCCATATTTCATATAGGAGAAGAGATAAAGGACAGTCGTAGAAAACAAAGATGAGGCATCACAAGCAAAGGAAAACTACAAAGAGTCACAAAGGGGATGGTGTATGTTCAGGGAGACAGGGCTGAGGAAGGTGGTGGTGGACAAGAGGCAATAATGAAGGGAAGCTATTTGATCCCTTGTAGCTCCTGGGTCAGTAGCAGCTGCACCTGCAATACCCGTAGGCTCTCTGTATGCTAGCCAAGGCAGTGGCTGTCAGTGTCTGCTGCTGTGCAAATGTGGGCTGCCCTTCTGTTTATCACCATGGGAATTGAACATCTGGGCTCCAGAGGTACCTTATTAGCACTAAACAACCTTGATTCAATTATACCACAAGATGCACACAAGATGGTATCTTTTGTGCAGCCCAGCACATTGAAGGTCTTATAGCATGTATATGAGTGCAGAACCTCAGTTACTATCTGATATCTAAAGTTGGTCCATAATAACACATAAAGGGGTGGAGGCAGGAGAGTTTGTGCAACCTGAGTCCATAGCTAACTTGAATGATTTTGTTTTTATGGCTCTCAGTCCCATTTGCTTCACAAACACTGTATCTGCACAAGAAAAAAGGAATTAGGATGTGATTTTCAGTCCTGGAGTTTGAAAGTCATCTGGCTACATAGCCAGAGCTGTTGGGCATGCATCCACCACTTCTGCTGGTTTAAAGCTCACTTTTCTTCCCTGACATTAGAAAACGGATCAGGAATAACACCAGCAGCGAAGCTTTTGCAAGGAACAGGGGTGCGAAGAGCACTGCCTGGGCCAAATTCCACACCAGATAATTCCATTGAGGCAATGGCTTCAATCGGGTACCGTTATCTTCACTTCCTGTCTTGTACTGCTGTGCCGTGCTACTGAGCAGTTGCTGATTTCCTCTTCCTCAGGCCTGGCTGTATGACATGGCGGGGCTGCAGTGTCTCCTCCCTGCTCTGTTCTTCACTTACAGGAGTTGTATGGAAAGGAAGCAAATGATGGAAAGTGTTTTGATTTCCTCCGATGAAGCTTACCTCTTCTAGCGTGAATATTTTTTGCTATTATGGAGCAAAGTTGTATTTTAAATACTTTTCTGTTGTTTCTGCAGACCTGCCATCTATTTCCATGGATACGTGAGTGGCAATAAGGCAGCCAGGAGATGTTGATTCCAGCCATTCTCTGGCTGCCCAGTGAGCAGTGAAGAGCTGCTGAAGTCATTAGTACTTTACACTTGAAACTAACACAATAGTTTGCACTTTACTGGTTCTCTTTGGCTGGGACTCCCCAGGTCTGACAAATGAGTTGCTACTGTAAAGCAATTAATTAAGCCTCATAACAACTGGGTGAATGGGTCAGGAGGACAGAAAGGATGGGTATGCTGGAGTGACCCGTCAAAGGCCAATTTATAAGCTAGTGGCACGGGCAGGAAAACTTCCAGTCCACTTGTTCTGGCTTGTGGCCCCTGAGCTCTTCCCTGAATGTATTAGGTTTGGAGAACCTGCAGATCAGTATACAGATTAATACCTATTCTCATCTGTTTAATGACAAAGCTCCTCTTTCTTGTTTTTCCCCCCCAGAAAAATCTAGTGGATCTTTGATTTGTTGAGCTCCTGCTACAGCAAGTGCCATCAGATAATAGAAGGGCTGTATTCCTGCAGGATATGGCATATGCTAACTGTTCATTGAATGGCTTTCCCTGTCCATCATGTTGAATTCCTCAGTCAAGTTCTTGCTAGTTCTTTTCTAAAGATAAGGCTTCTGCCACTGTGACAGGGATATCATTCCGCAAAGATGAGAGATCATGTGTCATTATTATCTCTGAACATGGAATCATTTTTATGGGCATTTCCAGAAGACAAACCTCTTGGTTGTGGTTGCAGGAACAAAGCTAGAGAGAAGGAAAGAGTGGAAGGACTTTTTGATGTAATGTCATTACAGTATGCTCTGTTTTTCACATTTTATTTTTTGGTATTGTCACCCTATTTTTTCTGCTTTTCACTTCTGCTGTAAGATGCCATGAGATAACACACAGTGAGAAATGATTCTTTCATTCTTGCACCCTCACAAAATCCTCTGAAACAAACAGATCATTGTATTTTAAGGGACTGCTCAGAATGATTAAGGTATGTGGAACTGGAACCCTCGTGATTTACTTTCTCTGAATCCTCATTTTCTGTTCCTAGAAGACCTCACAGGTGGATGTACAAGGAAAGACTTAGAGAGTTTAGATAATGTTTATTGCTAAAGTAATCCTTAACCCAGCTACCTTGCCACTATGACTCTAAATCTACAAGCATTATGACTGGAGTTATACACAGACTTTAGTAATTATCATTCAGCAAAAATCAGTCCCTGCAAATGTTGGATACCTTAACATGTGCACACAACCCACCTGAGTTTAATGGGTTTATTAATGTGAGTAAAACCTATGGAGTTAGGCCCAGCAAAGTATGATGGCATCACCTAAGTATCTCCAACACCTCCATATTGTCTCCTTTGAGTAACTCACACCCTCAGTCAATAAAACTGGTCCCAAAACAAATGCCAGTGGTGCCCTACCATTAATATCTTTCCATTCACAGAAGCTTCTCATTACAACCCCTTGTTTTCTGCCACTTAACCCATTTGTAATCCTTAAAAAAAGACTTTATCTTGTGATTATTTATTTCTCTTAATAGTATTCTATGAAGGAACTTATCAAAAACATTGTGAAAATTCAAGTAAATACGTACCTTGCATGTCACCTTTACCTACTGGTTTTTTAGGTTTTTCAAAAAACAAAATATACTTTCCAACATTACTAAATGACTAGGGGAAGGCACAAAAGAAATTCTGATGTATTTTGACAGCTACTGTAGTGGCTTTGCAGAGCTGTGCTTGGATTAGCACTGTTCTTCTGTCTGTACTTAAGTACTCTAATTCATTTCCTGGCATTTCTCTCTCTTCAGGTCAACCACTAGTTCAAGGTGGAAGTGATAAGTTTGCAGCATCTCAAGTGTGCTGGTGTTAGCTCTTGGGAAGTTGAGAGGAAGGAAATAACAGTCCATAAAGTTTTGATTGCTTGGAAAATAAGAGATGTTTGTTGAAAGAATGAGCAAGGCCAGCTGCAAAGAGTTCAGGAGCAAGCAGAAGTAGTCCTGCATTAGCTGCTCACTCACTTCAGCTATTAACTGACAGCATTTCGTTTTGGAGACTGAGAAAAGGAAGGCTATTTTTCTCAGACCAGTAAGGGGACTATCATACACTGCCCACTTTTTAGCCAGTGGAGGGTTCACTTTAAAGATGGATAGAACAGCATGATCCAGAATGGTGTGGCAGGAAAGAATTTGGCAAAAATAGTGGCACTGAAGAAGTAAAATAAATGTGCCATGCTCTATTCCTCCCCCAGTTTTAAAATATCAGCATTTTGCAAGCAATGGGCCATATGCTCCCAGGGCTTGCAAGCCAAAAAGTATAGCAACTTACTACAAAACTGCTCTCCAAATTCTACACACAAGCCAAAACCTCCTACTTGGTATGCTGCCGTCATGCCAACTTGCAGAACAGAGATTGGGCCTGAGCAAGGAGGTCTGCAAAGGAACAGAGGATTACACACATGCACACAAGAATGGCAACTGGGGACAGAGTAGGACACTGGTCCTGCAAATGCAGCTTAGGGAGAGCAAGCAAGATAAACTGGCACTGATAGAGAACATGTTCCCAGGACAGAATATATGCTCCCACAGATGGAAAGAAACACAGTCTCCTTAAGTTGCTCTTCCAGGGTTTTCTATGAGGTTTTCTAGGAGAGTGGCATCATGCAGTCCAGCATGGACTGCAGGTCTGGCTGGATGTTAGGAAAAAATTCTTCTCAGAAAGAGTGATGAGCTATTTGAACAGGCTGTGTAGGGTGGTGGTGGAGTCACTGTCCCTGAAGGTGAACAAGAAATGCAAATATGTGGCAATGAGGGACATGAGTTTGTGGGCATGGGGATGATGGGTTAATGGTTGGAGTAGTTGAATTTGGTGGCCTTTTTCAAAAATTCTGTGATATTCTGGGAGTGATCCTTTGGTGTAAACATGGTGGTCCCAACGTGTCTGCAGCAGTTCTGGTCTTGTGCTCTTGATGGGATCTGTCCTGCACACTCATGGTATCAAACTGACACTGGGACCTGGTTCCTGGAAAACAGTAGGGATGCCCAGAGGCGCATGGAATTGTCTGTTTGAGACTGAGAAGAAGGGGATTCCATTGAAGGATTTTCAGTGTGGCAAAGCATCCAAAGGATACGTTTTGTTTCTCCAGGGACAATCCCTGCCATACTTTAGCCATTGGTTCATCACCGGCTGGTACACCTCTCTGGCAGAGGTTTAAAGAAGTGCAGATATTCAAATTTTTTACCATTTTCATGGTCTCAAAGTAATAAAAAAGAGGTAAAGACTGTCCATTTTCAGACCTGTACTCACCACTACAGGCAGAGAATACTGGGGTAATGAAATCCCAGGATAAGGAAGTATGGAGCATATGCTCTGCCTCCACCAGGAACAAGCCAACTGCTGTGGTGAGGATGGTGCTGCAAATGGCCCCTGGACCAAACACTTGTTCAATTTGCACGCCTGCATGGCTGCTGGTGGATCCAGCTGCTCCTGCCCCCGGCTGTCTTACCCAGCCATGGTGACACAAGCCCAGGCAAAGGGGCAGAGCATCTCTGTGGGGACTCAGGTCCAGCAAGAAAACTGTAGAATCACTGTATCATAGAACTGCTTGAGTTGAAAGGGACCCTTAAATTCATCTGATTCAACTT
This sequence comes from Coturnix japonica, assembly GCF_054131305.1. Classification (NCBI taxonomy): domain Eukaryota; kingdom Metazoa; phylum Chordata; class Aves; order Galliformes; family Phasianidae; genus Coturnix; species Coturnix japonica. Next base: position 18,662,197 of record NC_140665.1, on the reverse strand, counting down.
CCCAGCAATAAACAGGGATAAAATGAGGTCAGATCTTGGTCTGGTAAAAATATGTTCTCTGGCCCCACAGTATATCTACCAAGTACTGTAGGTAAAGCTGAGATGTAGCAGGCATGAAATGAAACATTTATCAGAAGCTTTTGCCAGGTACTTCGGGAGGTGGTTACCTAGTTTCAATCGGTGGTTCCTTCTAACTCTAGTACCATCCCATCAGGGCTAATGGAGGAATTCCCAAAGGCTGTTGTCAGGAGAAGTGGTAAATCTTGTTTCATTTGACAGGAGTTATGTTTGGATCTTTGCTGAATGCTGCATTACCTTCTGCTTGTATAATTCTCAATATGGCAGTCACTTCTCCCCACAATAGGTGCCATGCTGCCCTGGGAGGACAGCAAATGTCAGTTATAGTGTTTTTATGGGGTTAAGATATCATTATGCACTTGTTATAAGATCTTAAAAGATCTTCAAAGAAAAGATGTACAACATTGAACTTGCAGTTTTGGCAATAATAATAATAACTTTCTCCACAATGCTTTTTTTTTAAATTATTTTTTATTTATTTAATTTTATTTTAACGTTGTTATGAAATAAACCTTTAAGAACCGTGAGAATATGTAAGGAATTTTCTCATCCTAAAATTTATGCTTCTCTATTTTCCACAGCACATAATCAAAACTCTCGTGCAAGACTGCATGAAACAGGATTGCTCTTATATTTTCTTGGGAGACAGCCATCATTACATTGGGCCAAAGCTATGAGTCAGGGCTGCTGTTTCCTATCCCGAAGTGAGGAATCTCTCTCAGGAAGTCCTGTGTTGTGCTAGAGATCAGAGCAGGTGATAATGGTCTCATCTGGCTTTGAAATTTATGAGAAGGAGATACGACATGTAATGGAGTCATTATTTTGTTTTAGGCCATTCTTCACATCACAGCACTTGGAGATGTAAAAGCCGTGTGGTGGCCAGATGGAAGGAGCAGGGAGAGGGGAAGAGCTTCCCCATTGCTAGTAAGAAGATCCCAAATAAAGGCATAAAATTCTGGGAAAATGTGTAACTAATTTTATCCATATAGACTACTTTAAAAAGCAGGCCAGGTTATGATAATGTAGGCCCTGGCTTGTGAGGAGATAAAAAGGGGGGAAGGGTCAGAATATACTGGCCAAAAAAAAGAGAAAAATTAAGTGGTTGCAATCCCCTTAAATCTGAATCAACTTTACTTGAAGCATAAGCAGAGATCTCTAGCATCTCAAATAAAAGTGGAAAAGCATTCAGGGAACATGAACTTTAAAACAGGGTATTTAGGGCTGAGATGAAGGAAGTAGATGCCATTTCTGTGAAGTTTAAAATAATTTTGAATGGCTAGAGTTAAAAAAAAAATATTCCTCCAATTTTCCTGCAATCTTTCACACACTTCACTCAGAAATCTGGGACTCAGAATTTGCCTCCACATCCAGGTTCAAATTTCTGGCTTATTTTCCCAGGATTCGTTTTTTTGTTCTTATTTCCATTCACAAATATCTGTTAGAAGAACTCTCCATTTCTACCGGTTTCTAAATGGAGCTAGACAAGATAATTTCTTCCAACATCTCTTAGACTTCAAATCCACCTTATTTTGAGACTTTCAGAGGAAAACATACTTTTGGATAATTATAAAACTATATCAACTCTGCAATATAATATGTTTATTTCATTTCTAACCTAAAATTGATTTCCAGTTGATATTAAATCATTGAAACTTTTTGAGCAACTCAGTACTAAAACTTTATTTGATGAGGAAATATTGAGTTCTGTAGCTTAATCTAGTGCAACTTAGGTGGAAATAGGATATGATGAGTTTTCAGAAAGACATTTAAGAGGTAAAGTTCAAAGACAAAAAGTATTAGTTAAAGAATAATACTGGCATGAGATCAAGTGATGCAGTCTGATTATTAATACATTCAGGCTGGAAATTTAGAGAAAGGTTTCCATCCATTCATCCAAGAAATGATATTCCATTAACAGGAGCAAAGAAAGTCCCTGGTTTAGGTTGCAGTTTGGTATGCTGATGCAAACGATTGTATCACAGAATTCTTAGGGACAGAAAATGGGGCTTGTGATGTGGATCAGTTGATATCTGATGTTTATGTGTCAGCAGCTGGGTTTGAAAAGAGACTTGGTTGTTTATTTGCACCATTGTTTTATTCTCTTAATCACATGCTTCAGAACTTTTGTGTGCAGTCTGCAGAGGTCAGTAAGGGTCATTTTTACTTTTGGTTTATGCACTATTAGACTTCTACGATGCTCTCTGTTCCACCTCTGAACCGCGAAAAAGCAGGATGTGGGGTAGGACCCCCTAATCCTTTTGTATCTGTCACTGATAAGCTCAAGTTTGAATTGACCATCAGATTCAGGGTAAGGAAAGAATTTTCCTGTTGTTCAGATTGTCAGAAACGACTGCAAAACGGGGAATTGTTTTCATTTGTCTTAATTTCTTAGGATTTGCAGATTTCACCCAACACTTCCCTTCTATTACAAAGCTTTGGGCTATTGACAAAGTAAAGTGTCTTGTCTTTTTGCTGCTTTATAATGAGGTGTTAAGTTTATTGAAGTCTACTGGGGATGTCCTGAGGCCGTTGGTATGTGGGGACACCACAGGTAGGATATCTATGGACTCTCTGGTTTAGTTGTCTATAGAAGCCTGGACTGATGACACAGCTGACTTCTCTGGCCTTATTTTCTCTATTTCTTCTTCCCCAGAAAAGTGTTTCTAAGCATCAATGAAATTCAGCCTGGAACGATTTGTCTTTCATGATGTGGTAAACTGGCCAATCACAAAAAAATAACTGAAAAACCAGCCTAGTCACAAAGAAGCCTCCTCCTGCCCTGGGTTCCTCCACAACCTCAGGTTAGATGTGTGAGCACATAGGCAGCATGCACACAGCAATATCTTCCAGCTGAGAAAGCGAGCTGGAAAACTTGCTAGAGTCATACCTGAATCCTGCCTCCCATTCAGCTGGGCAACCCCAGGGAGTGAGTATCTGTAGATCAGAAATGAAAAACCCCAAATCAGGTCAAGATAGAAGGGACGCAGCTGTATTTCATTGTAATGTAGGTCAGGTGCTTGCTTGAGGCTCAGGTGGAAAGTGCTGTCAGCCCAAAAGCAATGCTCAGAGGAGGACTCAGACCTCCTGCCCACCTAAGGAATGGGGTCAGTACTTCAGGAAGAGGCATATGGGGATTTTAGGAATGGGTGGGCAGGAAGGAAGGAATGGAGCCAACTCTCATTCTTCTGACACGACTCAGTGGTAGACCATTGCTGCACCAGGTGGTCCTGACACAGGAAAGTCTCACAGTACTCCCAGAGAAGCCCTGATGAGGTAGTATTTTAAAGCAACTGTTGTGAAGCAGCTTAGCAATTAATCAAAGAGAAAGATGAATCAAAGTTGCAAAGGTCTGTAAGATTCTGGTTCTCTGCTTTGTAACTTGCACATGCTAAAGACGTAAAATGGCTGTGATAGCTTCTTCCTTCCTTTCCAGACTAAAGATAGTAAAAATACCCGACAATTCTTGAATGAAACAAACAAGTACATTGCAACGATTCCTGTGGTGCACTGCTTTAATACATGCTGTTTAATTATACTTTTATGACTAGGAACAGGTAACAGTGTTCATGCAAAAATATTTAGACATATGGATTGCCATTGCATTTAGAGTTGTTTTCATCTACCAGACTCACAAAGTAGTGAAGCTACATGATAGTGCCATATGTATAATAAAAGCACTTTTTTTTTTTTTTTTTTTTTTTTTTAGAAGACTACATAAAATACGCATATTTTGCTAAGGAAATTAAAAATGAAAGATAGGTTTAAAACATTGTTAAAGACTATAATGGGAACGGCAAGTGGCATAATGGGAATAATGCTATGGGATTATCCTTGGGCAATAGGGAATAACCAGAATGAGATAGTATTAAGGACAAGAAGCCCAATCCTGCAGAGCAATCCTGAGAAGTGCTGAGCCTGCTCAGCTCACAGTAAAGTCAGTGGGATCTGAGGGCACTGAACACCTTTGCAGGATGAGGCCCGAGTCAGAGTTCCTGCCTAAGGCTGTTGTTTTTAGCCTGGATTTTTATGAGATGCCAATTTGATTTTTATGAGATGCCAATTTGGATGTCTTAGTGGGACCCTAGCACAACGAGAGCCACTCAGGGCAGCAGCTGAATTTTTCTGAGTGGTCCCAATCCACCTGATGCTTAAATTGAAGGAAAGATTTCCATTGTCCTCCATGGGGTTTGTCTCCTGTCCTGTTATGAAGAGACACCCTGAGTATCTTGAAAATCGGCTCAGGGAAGTACAGAAGCGTAGCATTTCAAAAATCCTGTGATCTGGCACTCCATTTAGGTGGAGCCAGCTTAACTCCTCTGTCAACTGTGAAATGGCCAAGTTGAGCAGGAGCTTCTGCCCTTTTCTTTCCTCAGCACGATGCCACCCTATTTCACATGCTCCAGATAGCCAAAGTTACAGTTATAAGAACAGTGAGAGTCACGTACCCTGATTTCAAGCAGTTTCCTTGGACGGAAAAAAAAAATAATTTTCAATTCCTTGAACGGAAAACACCTGCAAAAGCTATCTCCTCCTTTCCCAGAGTCCAAGAATAATTGTTTTAATAACCTTATTAGTGAGGTCTGTGCAAAAAGCCTCAGTCCAGAGGATTTAACAGGGCTGCCCACAGCCACAGGGTGAAGATGCGTGTGAAGGCTTTACAGCAATAGGGGATATGGCACTGCTCTCACTGAAATCAGCTGGAGAGTTACCAAGCATTGGTGGGCTTGGGGGTGCAGCATCAGCCCCACTGCCAAGCCCAGAGTGTGCTTTCATTGAGAGGGCCAAAACAAGTTTGCAGTTTTTGGTTTGCAGAGGTGAATTTAGATCTCTAATGGGCTCCTTCCCTCTCGTCATACTATGAAAGCTGCTGACACAGTAGGAATCATCACCCTGGCCCAGCAGACAGTCTCAGAGTTCCTCCTGGGACTTTGTTTGCTTCCCTGCCATGTAAGGAATGTTACCATCACCTCTGTTAGCAGGGTTATTACTTTCTTAATTTTACTAGGCTGGGAGCCTTCTGAGGTCATGCAAATTTTTTGCTATCTATCTGAAAACCTCACTCTATTTTCCTGTGTTTCCATACCTATTTAGGACTTTGTTCTGGGCTCTATATCAGCTGCTACCAAGAAAAAAAAAATGTGCAAGTTGAATGGAGGCAGAAGAGTTCTGCTCACAGAGCAGACATTTGATTTTTGCTTGACTCAGACCAAAACCCTGCAAGAGCATGACTGCAGATCCCACAGCACATCATCAGTGCCTGCAGTGGATGAGAAAACCACCTGGACTTTCAGGGAGGTGCCATGGCTTGTCTCCATCTGCCGTCACTTTTTTCTGGCCCCAGAGCAGTGGCTGTGCAACCCATGGGTGCACCTTGGGAAAGCTGAAGCAGGAGGTGTCCCCACAGTGGGCAGGCACAGGTTGCCATGTGGCTTGGCCCAGGTGCCCAACCACCTTGCCCTTGTAGTCCAGTGCATCCGTGTTGCATCTCCAAACCCAGTTGCTGGGGTTCCCATTAGCCTCATTCCCACACTGTGGGAGTGAGGTCAACTTCCAGGGTGTGCTTTCAGGAGACAGTCACTTGTGATTAGATTCTTGTAGAATCATAGAATCACCTAAGCTGGAAAAGGCCTCTAAGATCATCTAGTCCAATCTTCCACTTACCACCAATATTACCCATTAAACCATGTTCCTTAGTACCACATCTGTACAGTTCTTGAACACCTCCAGGCTTCGTGGGCAGCCTGTTCCAGTGCCCAACCACTCTTTCAGAGTTTTTCCTAATATCCAAACTAAACATATTTTTCTGAGTGGGCCAAATGTGCCTACCATTCTTTAGTCTGAACCTGGGCCAGGCATCAGGCTTCTCTCCTCTTGCTGTCAGGTAGGAGAGCAGAGGTCTTCCAGAAGTTGCTTCAACATTCAAGTACAACTTTATCTAAAATGTTGCTGCCATGTCCCTTTTGAAAGTGGTCCTTGGAGCACTTCTCAATTCTTCAGCACACCTTCAGCTGTCTGAAGCCACCCTTAAATACCCATGTTAAAGCATGCACTTTGGCATAATCACAATAAGCCTAACCACTAAGTCCAACCTTACAAAGAGGATGGCACTTACTTCCTTAAATGTATAATATAAAGCATCCACATTCATATTTTTAGTAGCATATAGCAGTGGTCCAGCCTTTAGTGTACTGTATGTACTTTTAATAATCTCCATAAAAGCCTGATTTTCAATCCCTAGGCTCAAGCTGACAGTGTAAATAAAATCACCCAAATCCACAGGGTAAGAGAAATGAAAATGACAAGGATTAAAATTTTGTCAAACCTCTTTCTTTTTAAAATTCTGCTTCCCTTCCAATTGGATCACGACCCTCTGTGTGCACAGCTTAAGACCAGACGGTATGCTTTCACTTTTATTCCGCTCTGCAGCAGGCTTACAGTATTTAGTGAAAGTCTGTAAAGAATGTGTGCTGTGTAGAGAGTTAATACCATAATCCCCTATCGTTAGGGTCAAATGCTGAATAGAGCAGAAGAATTAGAAAATATGTTACATACAATGGCAGAAAAAATGCATCAGCATGCTGTTCTGTTAACGCACGCATTCATTACCAAGTAAATGACAATGAGGTAATAGAGTATATTAAGAGACGTCTACTTCAAGTCTAGTGTGTGTGTGTTATGATGAAAACCTAAGACTTTGTGCGGGAGTCGAACTCTACAGATACACACGTGTTGCAGGGTTTTTCACCGTGTGTTGTTACATCTTTCTAGGAAGCACTTTCTTGCAAAAATTTTAATTTATTTGGTGGAGATAAACTCTGAATACTCCTTTTTTTAATTTCCTGTGAAGTGCTATATCTATATTTCGCTATCCAAGCATGAGAATACTTCTGTCTCCAGAGAGTTGCCAGGCATGAATTGCGGCAATTTTAGCTAAGGAAGTGTTCAGAAAACAATCTGAGAGCTTGTTTTTTCAAGGGATCCTTGGGGTGCAAGCTACTTACATCATATAGCATTGGTGTGGGAGTTTCATTCCCACGGGCTTTCAGGAAAAACCCAGCCAGTGTGTGCTGGAGGAGTGACAATTTACTAGAAAGAGGAGAGAGAAAATAAATGTTGTATGTAGTGCTGCTGGATACCAATTGCAAAATATAAAACTCACGATCCAAAAATCAAATTGCTCTGAGTTAGCGTGTTGTGCCTCCCTGTAAGGAAAAGACCGAGCTTCACCAGAAGGAGGGTGACTCTGTGGAATAGGAAGAGATATGGAAGTTATTTGGCTGCCTTTGCTGACACTAAGTAGTGTCTGATTCCCTAATTATTCCTGCTGATTTAGCCTGGTTATTAAGGGAGAGAGACAGTGCTGAGCTGGAGACAGGATGAAGGTACTTAAAAAACATCTTGCAAAAGCTGGTTAATGACAAACTGTGGAAAGCACTGCAGGAACATGTAACCTCAAGACTTTGTCCAGTGCAAGCGTGTTATCTTATCTCATGGCTGATCAGTCGTAAATAGTACCAGAAGGCACTTTACCAAACTGACCATGTACGGGCTGAGGTGGACGCGTGTGCTGGCTGAACACTGTCACTTACACGGTGCTGACAATTCTGTGTGTTTTCCTACAATAGGAGCTGGGATTGGTCAGGGATTTCTTATTTATCTGAAGGAAAAATAAGAAAATGAAGTGTAACTTCTCAAAAACTTTGCTTAATATTTCAATGTATTCTGAAAAATAGTAGTTAATATTTCCCTCCCCCCACCCACAAGTTAAAAAAAAGTCTTTGTCAAAAAACACTTGAGTGGCATTTGAAGTTAAAGAGATTTCTTGAAAGAAGAATAATTATTTATGAGGCTGCTGTTTTTCACCTGTGCACCAGGAAAAAAATCTTTTGCTTTTGAAAGTTTTCTAAAATTACTTTTGAGTGTTATTTTGAGTTCTGGACTGAGGCTTTATGTGGTTGTCTTTATGTGGTTGCCTGCGACGGCGGGCAGCAATCAGCAGGCAACATTAGCAGTGTAAGTGTCCTGCTTCGGTGTTGTATCTTGGATAGGTCTCAGCATTAATAATGAAAATTGCTCAAGGCTTCTTTTCCTGTTAATGTTCATGGAAAATGATTTTACCTACCTTCCAGCATTCTGACAGTTCTCTCCCATCTATGTACACATGGTACTCATATACATCCAATGGTGTCAAAGACATTTTTGCACCTGAGTAAAATTTAGCTTTACAGTTTAGCCTTCATAATCTTTGGTATTCTTGTATTTCTACATGTGTAGAAAACTATTGATCAATTGTGGGTATTCAGTTTAGTTTGTGTGACTACTGATAGAAGCTGAGGGAAGAGTATGAAGCTGTGTTGAGGGGAAGGAAGGTGGGGGGGGCAGCTGGGGGTCAGGGAAGGGTTCTGCACCAGGGGGTGGTGGACATGGCACAGGCTGCCCTGGGCAGTGGGCACACCCCTGAGCTGCTGGAGTTCAAGGAAGATTTAGACAATAGTCTCAGACATCATGTTTAAATTTTGTGTGGTCCTGTGTGGAGCCAGGAATTGAACTCTATGATCCTTATGGGTCCCTTCCAAATTGGGATATTCTGAGATTCTATGCCTATTACAGTACAGCAGACAAAGCCAGGCTAGGCTAAATAGGATGTGCCAGGCCACTGCCAAAATAAATGCTGGTGGGTTCACAGAGGCCGTGCTGTGTGTACTTGGATGCAGGTCACGGCTGTTGGATGGCTGTGTATTGCCTGGGGGAGAAAAGCCTCACCTGCAAACTGCAGAACTCATGGGTAGAGATGATTAAAATCAATAGACAGTGCATGTTGGTCTTGACTTTGCTCAATGCTAAAGTGAGTCAGTAGGGAGAAAAAATTAGAAACTGCGACTTGAAAGGGAATTGAGTGTGATAGATCAAAGAAATGAAGACTGTTGATTCTTTGGTGGTAGGAAGATACATGGCAGTAAAAGATAAACTATGGTCAACAAAAACAATATGCAAGACAATTAGGATGAGCGAAGGATGATTCAGGTTTGCATCTGTCATAGAACAACCAGCTCTTCTCGAGAAATTAGTCAACAAACCCAGTGAGAACCTGACAATAATCCCAGCTGCAGAAAAGAAAAGAGAAGAAAAGAGAAGAAAAGAGAAGAAAAGAAAAGAAAAGAAAAGAAAAGAAAAGAAAAGAAAAGAAAAGAAAAGAAAAGAAAAGAAAAGAAAAGAAAAGAAAAGAAAAGAAAAGAAAAGAAAAGAAAAGAAAGGAAAAGAAAAGAAAGGAAAAGAAAAGAAAAGAAAAGAAAAGAAAAGAAAAGAAAAGAAAAGAAAAGAAAAGAAAAGAAAAGAAAAGAAAAGAAAAGAAAAGAAAAGAAAAGAAAAGAAAAGAAAAGAAAAGAAAAGAAAAGAAAAGAAAAGAAAAGAAAAGAAAAGAAAAGAAAAGAAAAGAAAAGAAAAGAAAAGAAAAGAAAGGAAAAGAAAAGAAAAGAAAGGAAAAGAAAGGAAAAGAAAAGAAAAGCCCACCTCTCCCTCGAGAAACAGCTGACAGGGCCATCAGCCTGGGCTACCATGAGGATTAGGGTGAGTTGGGCTGGTAGAGCACTAAGAAGGAGCTATGGCCTCATCTTTTGTTCCTGGTCTCTTCTGGCCATGCAGCTCTCCCAGTCAGGCTCAAACAATGTTGTGTTGGTGGGTTGTTCACGCTTTGTGTGAAGACAATTAACATCCATTCACTAGAAAAGCCTGTGCTGAGCTTGATTGTCTTAGAGATGGTTATTTTCTAAGATCTAATTTCAGGTTCAGCTGAGTGGAATGGAGCTGGAGGTCTGACTGCAGAGCACTCAAGTCTGTGCACAGCAGATGCAGAGATTTTTCAGACAAATTAGTGAAGAGACCTCTGTGACGCACACAAACTGCTCTGTAATGATTATGGATATTGTTTGGTTGTTTCTGTGCTCATGATACAACTGTATGGGGTTAAATCAACAGCACTGTTGGGAAAACAAGCAGAAAAGGGAAAAAGAATGGTATCATTTGCTTAAACGAGCAAGTTGTGTACTCTCTGCTCACTATCAATTTGCATCTTCTGGTGTGGTTCAGCATAACTCCTTCTTGTGTCTCAGAAAGGAATTGATTTCAGTGAATAAGCTAGGATGTCCTGTTCTTGTGAATGTGTTCACAGTTTTCTATACAGTCTGTGATACACAAGCATCTAGATTTTTTTTCCCCTGCACTTTCCAGTATATTCCCCATCCCAGTACAGGAAGATAATTATTTGAGAAAAAAGGGAACTGAAAACTTCCTGTTCAGATTCACTCCAGTGGTGTCTGATTATCTTCAGGTGTTTTTGGAAAGCATCAAGGGCTGACTGGAATGGTATGAAAGAAATTATTGTAGAATGGCTTGATTTGGAAGAGACCTTGAAGATCATCCAGTTCCAACTCCGGGTGTAACCTTCTAGCCAAATCTTTACGCATAGATTAGACCATCCTTCAAATCCATATATCTCTGGTTTAGTAATAAGGATGTTGTGTGGGAACATATTAAAGGCCTTACAGAATTCCAGGTAGATGACATTGGTCAGCCTTCCCTTGTCCACTGATGCTGTCACTCCACAATCTGCCCTTGGTGAAACCATGAAACTGTCATGGATCAGATCACCTCCTCATTTTGAATGTGTTTTAATAACGTTTCCAGAGGGACCCCTTTCATGATCTTCTCAGAAACAGAGGTGAGGCTCACTGTCCTGCAGTTCCCTGGTTCTTCCTTTCTAGAAAATGGCAGTGATGTTTCCCTTTTTACAGTCACAGGGGACTTCCAACATACATCCATGACTTTTCAGATACAATGCAGAGTGGCCAACCCTTTCAGGATCCTGGAATGCATGTTTTCTGGCCCCATAGACTTGTTTGTACCTGTTATTTCTTAATATTTGTCTTCAAGCAGATGTAAAAGTGAATGTTTTGGGTTGATCATTAGGAAATTAATGCCTCTGAAAATGTGAGGTGTCAATATGTTTTGCAGAAGTTTTTACGAAAGAAGATGTGTTTGCTTCTCACTGTGTTTACATAGCTTCTATCAGCACATCTGTCTGCCTTTGAGTACATCAGTGTCTTCCATTTTTCTCTTTTTTTAGCTTCTGGAAGCAGTAACTCAACTGGCACGTTTTTGTTTGCTTCTGTTTGTACTTCAGTATGGTTGTACCTGGCAACTGCATGTGAGGAAATTAATGAGGCAAAGTTAAGTCAGAGAGATGAGTTTTGCAATTAACAGTGAATGTAGCAAATTCTAGAGTTATTCTTCTCTTCTGTGAAAGTGAGTTAAAATACCATAAAAGAGTTGTGTCTCTTGTCTTCTTGGGCTTCTCTGTGTTGGTTGACAATTTTTGGTTTTGCTTGCACATACCAGCTGCAGCATGTAACACAGTGCAGAATCCATCCACTAACAGAGTCAGGAGGATGGGATGATCCTCATCCCACTGCTCCTTTTATTAGAAATAAAAGATAACAATAATAATAATAATTTAAAAAAGCTGCAGATGTACCATTACCAGAGAGGAAAAGCTTCATTTCTGCAAGCATAAGGATTCTGACTAATTTAGAAAATACCCAGCACAAGGCAAAGCCCAGCATGCCGTGATCCTTCACAGATTTGCAAATATTGACTGTTCACAAATGGAATCCTAATGTTATATTGCAGAGAAAACAAAAACTTATGTCTCCCTTTAAAAATTAACATATATCTTGAATCAACTACATACTTTGTCACAGACAGAGCACAACACTGTCTCCAGATAGCTCTTCTGATAGTAGTGCATACACGGTTTCGCTTCTCCTGGTTTTCATTGCAGTATTCCTGATGACTACCAGTTTACTGCCTTGGAAGCTACAGACTGAGTGCCTTGTTAATCCTGTGTTCTTAACAGTTTATCTTCTGTTCCTTTTTCTTTTTTTTTAAATTTATTTTGTTGTTGTTGTTGTTTGGTGATGGAAAATGCTGTTCAAAACTGCCCTTCAGGTTCAAAGGAAAAAACCTCTGTGCTGGACAAGAATATTTTTTAGTGCTGAATTCACCAACAAAATTATTCTGAGGAACCGGACAGATCTCTTTATGATATTCTGTGAACAGTCATGAAAAAAAAAAAAAAAAAAAAAAAAAAAAAGTATTTGCTGAAGTTTTGGAGAAGTACTCTTTTTTTCTTACTGAGTTGGACACCAAACCAATAAAGTGCATCAGAACTATATTTTTTGTCACAATGTCACAGCATCTCCACAGTTTTGGGACCACAGTTTCCCCAGGCTCTTAAGGCAGATTTCAAGGAATGAGATATTACATGGATTTTGTCTGAGTCAAGTTCCTTTCCAGTGTACTTAGTTTCATACAGGTCCTCAGTTATTGGTTGTAGAAATGGAGGCTGGTCACAGACAGTGGCAGGAAAAGAATGGGAAGGTATAAATACTTGGGGCTCTAATCCTGCATAGTACTTAACTGTCTTGATGCTCTAGGTACTTCTATTGTAGTGGAGATTATGGGATGTAGATGTAATTTAAATTTAATCCATCTGTAACCTTCATCCGTATGGAAATGAGTTCTGAGTCTGTATTTTGGGGCAGAAGTCCCATTGGGATACCTGAGCATAAAGTTGCTGCAAAGATGTTTGCATTATTTTGCGTACCAGCGTTTTGCTTCTTGCATTAGGTCCAATATAGGTCAAAGTTGCTCTGCAACACCTTGACTGTTTCCAAAAGAAATAAACCAGAATTGTTACAGTACTGTCCACAGAAATACAACCAGATGAGTCATCATGGCCTCACTTGGGCAAATGAAATTCATGTAGAATTGTATTTGTCTCACACAATTCAGACTGGGTTTGCTTCCTATCCCAGAGCACAGGATGCTCACAAAGCATCAGAGTATTCTTCAGGTAATGTACAGCACAGATAGGGAATAACATGTCTTAACAATTTAGGAGATGAAGGGGAGAAATGTTAATGCTTTGCATTTATTTACTTTTACAGCATGCCATAAAGATTAAAAATACATTGTACACAAGTGCAGTATTTAATGTAGCACTTTAATTACATTCAAGTGTGTTACTAAATAGTCTTGAGAAAACCTTAATGACCAGCTGTTCTACCCTCTTCCCATATGTCAGAAATGGTTTCAGAAATCACATTCTGGGACAGTAAGGTTGTATAATTAGACAGTGTATAGTTAACACTTCTAGCTTTTCCTCTTAAACTGCAGGCCTTTTTCACTAACATATCGTGGTTTGGTGCCAGTTTGGCACAACACAATTATGCGATGTGCCAAACTGCAACTGAGATGTACAAACTCTCAGAGACATGTTATGATTGCACCATTATCTTTTTATATCTTTTTCATCATTAGGACTGGATGCTTTTTATGTTATGTAAGATTCAGCTTTTTATGGGCAACAGATAAACTTGGTATATAGGACTATAAATTTTTAATACTTCTTCCGTAATGCAATTTGTCTAATCACAATTAGATGGTTACTGTAACCCCATGTTAGTTTTCACCCAAAAAGGCAACATTCCAAGAACAGCAGTGATGGACACCAATTCAAAGAAGGCACCTTTCGGCCCAGTTCAGGAATGTACTTAACAAGCACATGCTTAAAGCTAAGCGCACAAGCACTCAGCGAGACTGCTTACATAAAGGCATGTGCTGAATCTGGATTGTAAAATGGTTTGAGCTGAGCAAAAATAATGCCCATCTAGAAGTAGGCATGCCTATGGGCAGCCCAGACTACTGATACAGCATCCCTTTTCCCACGAGCATTTAAAAAATGACAACATATTTCTGGGACACTTCATATTTTGCAAGACAAAGCACAGCCCCAGTTGCAGTGCAGGGGGAGTTGTATGGATGCACCCAGCACCAGGCAGCAGCCGTGCCATCAGCTCGCGGAATGCGGATGATCCATCCCCATGGAGGCAGGGGCTGCAGGAGGCAGCAGCTTCCCCATGCTGACAAGAGAGCTTTATGACAGGTTTTGTTTTTTTTTAAATTTTTTTAAATTTTGTTGTTGTTGTTGTTGTTTTCCCAAGCTTCAATTTCCAACGACTTATTTAGATGTAAGCAATGACAGCTGTAATCATGTTTTAAATCTTTCCTTGTATCCTTAGTTTTAATGTTGTTCAATTAATATTCAGAATAATGGAAGTGATGTGCCCCTTTGAAAAAGACTTGAATGCAGGCCAAAGCTTTGGGAAACTGATTCTCAAGAGGATTAATCAGCATTTAAAACTTGCATTAATAAAAATCTGATCTTCTACTGTGAGGCATGCATAATACTTTTCATTTTTAAGCATTTTATTTTAATAGTGTGGTATCCTTTGTCCTGATTTTTAAAGGGATTTTAAAATCTAACTCCTTCAAATCAATCCTGCTTTGACCCCTGCACATTCTTTTCCTGAATGTAAAAACATTAAAGAAGCCCTCAGTTCACAAATACCTCCATTGCTGAGGATGAGCATAAGCATGCATGTAATAGGAATTAAAAATAGCTTCTGTAGAAATTTATGTTAGACAAGGGCTCACCTTTCCGTGTAAATTATTGATGTCATAAAAACACAAATTTTCACATAATTACTTAAATTTTGAAGGTGAATTACTTAAATTTTGAAGGTGAATTACTTAAATTTTGAAGGTGAATTTTGAAGGTGAGAACACACAAAGAGTCCTGGTAGGCTCCATAGAAAGCACACAGTTTTTCCCAAGATTTTTCACTCTGTCATACAGAATATTATTGTACCCTATGCCAGCAAGATTGAGTCTGTCTCTGAAAGACAGACTTAATCTATGTTTTCTGTTGTTCTCTTGATCTTATTAGTGGGTTAGAGAAACAAGAGGATTTTGTATAAAGTTTCGCATATCAATTCAATTCTAGTAAACCAGCTAATTTACATGCTAAACAGCGGTTTACAAGATAGTTTTGTTTCATGTCAACTGCAGAAGCTAAATGAATTTTATAAGTACTAGAGAATATTATTTCTTCTGAAGAGGCATTTTAATAGCGAATAGCTCACTCAGATCTTCTACGAATTGGAGAAATCTATTCGAGAAATTCTTATATCCTTACTCATGTTATTGAGAGGCAACAGTTTGCACTCTGAGTATGGACCATCTGCTTTTACTTTGTTTTATACCTAATGTGATGCTTCAGTTCATCATAAATACAACCAGTTTCCTAAACGGTGCCAGAAGATCTTAAAGGATATTTTTATAATCTTACTGCCTTTTTAGAAATAGAAGGTGGAAGGGTTTTATTTAAAAACAGTAACTATAAAATACCTTGTATCCAATGGAACACCAAATATTATAGCCTCCTAGGCATTATGCAGGATGGCTAGACTTTGAAATATTGCAAAGAAAAACAAATCACAAACAAACAAATTGCTAACTAAAAAACAAACCTTCTTTACACACAATGAACAGTGCACCCAAAATGAGATGTGAAGCATTGCGAGGGAAGACCTTACACAGATGTACATGTGTTTGAACTTGATATTGACCTTCATTTTCCTGGGGTAAAAAGAATTCTTCAATTGAGGATGCTCTCCACTAGAGTTCTCAAGTCCTAGATCTGGTTCAGCCATACACAAGTCACTTTGATACCACCCTGTTATCCCAACAAGCACCACCTGTATCTTGTTTCAGAAACTAGATATCTCAGGGACTGCTGCTCACAAACCAAATTATTTTTCCATGAGTTAAGTTTTGGTCAAAAAAAGTCTATGACAAGGCACCACTAAACAGGCTATGGTTAAGATTTCCATCTTTGCAAAGATATTATTTTAAGTTGATAAACACATAGATTCAAATCCAAAAGCATGGATAAAATGTCAACAAGCCTTCTATCTACTGGATAAGTACCCAGATGTCAGCTGTCATTTTTAGGCTCCCTGTTATCCTCACCATCCTCAAAGAATCTCAGTACTGCCTGCCTTCGGTTCTCCTTGAAGAGGAAAGTTCCGAGCTGGGAGACAACACTGTGGTCTGGCCAGTCCAGATGATCATTACTGGCTCTGGGGTCTCTTGTCAACTGTCTCTTAAAGGAATAGGCAAGGAAACATCCAAAACAGCAATGAGAAATTATTATAGCTCAGCCTGAGATCTCAAAGTTTGAGCAGAACAGAGAATTTATCACCAGGATAATTTAACCTATTAAATTAATCTTCTGGAGAGAAGTAAATTTATAGCTAATTGAAACCAAGCAGGTCTGATGAAAGCAGCCACCACCATGTTGCTGGATCCTACTCTTCCTTTTGCTACCTCCTTTTCCTCTACTGCTGTCTCTATTTAGGCTTCTAATCGTCATTAGGAACCAAACTCCTTCATGTATCAGTGCTGTTATCACAGACATCAAGGCTTCAGCCCTTAATTCTCACTCCTTGCCCTGTTCCCTTTTCCTCTTTCCAAGCTTCCTCGCTCTGGGCTGTGTCAGAGTTTGACTACAAGTCTCACATTCTTCATTACAGAGTCAGCATCACCTTCTCATTCCTTACCTGGCTGCTACCTAGCAGGCTATTTTGGGACGTACACTATCTGACCCAGAGGACAGCCATGACAGTGAAGGTACTAACAACAAACACTGCCAAATATAGTTTGAGGCCAAAATCTGCAGGCTGGAGCTCAGACAGTGCTGTGAGAGGGATTAACACCTGCGTGTTTTCCTGTCCATTCTCCAAGCCACAGACCTGCCCGCACTGTTGGTGTCCCAAGCCAGGACTGGGATAACACCTCTGACCCCAGAAGATGTTGTCCCATGCCTCACCCTGCGTCAAGGCAAGGGTTGTTCTGTGGGTCTCGGTGGGGTTAGGACAGGGAGACATGGATCTGGCAGCTGGACTAAAGTTCAAGTGTCTCTTAGCATCCCATGCCTTCTCTTTCTAAAACAACCAGCATTGAAAGCTCAAGCTGTGTGTCAAGCAGAGCATTTGTGAGGATGCACACTGGGTGCCAAGAAGGTACAGAAGAAGAGGACAGAAAATAGGGCAAATAGGACTGAAGATATGGAATTGGAATCTGCATCTGTGAAACCACTGGGAAATACTGAGTAGGCCAAGACTTCTAAGTAAGGCTTAATCCTTCATGTGTTCTCAGTCTTTTTCTCTGAGTTAGTAAATATATATCTGTCGTATTAATCTTATTAATCTTCAAGATCTGAGAGGTCTGGCTGAGAATGTTATCCTAACTAAAAGATTATTCCTTTCAATCAAAAGTTAGCTGTCCATGACTGCTATCAATTCCCCACCTCCAAGTTAAGATAATACTGATAATACAGACTCCATCACAAGCTCTCTCCACATTGTCACATTACTCACTGCTTGATTCCTCCTTAGAACTGTGGCAGTTAACAAGCTCCTTAAGGAGTACATACTTTCAATGAGGGGGTACCTGGCTTTGTTGACTGACACCGGAATTATTGTTTTTCCTCACCTCTACCTTTTTTCTGAAACAGTATATGGGTCAGGTCTCTGCAACCACTTAGCAGAGAATAGGGGATCAAAGGGGGTGATGCTGTCCAAATGTTCTCTCACTGTGATCGCAGCTAATCAAGTTTCTGCCACACCTGCCCAAAATTGTACTCATGTTATTACACACCATATTCTCCAACACTCCAACTAGTGTGTGGGCGTAAAAGTGGGAATCCTTGACAGGGTACAATGCTGCACCATCTTAGTGGTGTGTCTTAGTGCAGCAGGATTGCCAGGTCACAGACTGAATAAAATGTTGAGCACCAGGTAAGGAAGCATGGCTAACCCAGGGTGCTCAGTTGCATGCAATGCACCTGATTGAACACAAGGGGTAAAGCCATGACCCATCCCTCCTCACCCTCATTTGAGGTTTAGCTGCCAAGGGAGCATCATCTTTCTGGACATCTTGAACTTCTCTCATTATTATAGGTCTTCAAAAGACCTATGCTGACTTTTCTTCTTGGTTACCTGCTGTTGTGCCATAGTGCTTGTATCCCATTAGAAGACACTGTTGTTGCCTTCTTTTACCATACACTTGGTTATGGTACAATGGACCAGAAACAATTGTATGTTTTCTACAGAACCAGTTCTCTTTGTGAAACTTTGTGTCATACTTTGGTAGCCCTTCTGCCTATGGACCTGAGCAGTCATCAATTCATCCCTCACCTTTTGGAAGCCCAGACTGGAATTATATAGGCTTACATCAGGCCTGAACTTCTACTCTAGAGAACATCTCTTTGAAAATGTCTTGAGTTGAGCAACTTAAAACATATGTCATCAGAGATGTAAGATGCCACTGGATTTTCTGCAGTAGTGCAGATCTTAGATTAAACTAGAGCAGCCTTGGCCTAACCATTTGCCTGATCAGGGAGCAAGTGTTGTGGCACCTGAGCTCTCTCATCCGAAGCCAGGGTAAGTCTTCAGGACCTAGAGTAGCTACCCTCCCCAGCTTGCACCTGGATGCATCCTGAGCAGAGGGGGCCAGTGTCTTGCCTATAGCAGGTAGCAACAGTGGATGTCAGTAAAATTGTGTTAAGTGCTGTAGCAGTGTCACAAGTTGATTCTAGCTTGTATCTTAACATTTTACTTTCCATTACAGTGGTGGGTTGTTTTTTTGTTGTTTTGTTAGGTTTTTTTGTTTTTTGTTTCTTTTTTTTTTTTTTTTGGGGGGGGGGGGGGGGGGGAGGAAAGGGGGAAGATTATTGGTATGCTTAAATCTATCAAGCTGTTGGAGAGCACTGGGCGTGAGTCAGCCTGGAGGCAGTAAGAGGGACAAGATGAGCTCTTGAAGTACCTTTCCAGACCTATTTCTACAAGTCTATAAGCAGAACAAAATGAACTCAAGATGTTTTCCCAGAAGAGAGCAAATAAAGGAACCATTTCTTTGAAATCTGCACGGACTGAATATGAGTAAAATGAATCCCACATCTGGTCCATTCTTCTTTCCCATTTCTTTAAAGAACAAATAACAGCATACACATGCGCATCCAAAACCAAGCAGGGAGGATCAAGTCAAGGGTACCTCAGGTTTTACTTTCCATCTCTTTTTTTGTAATTGTAAAAAAAGAAAATAATAAAACAAAAAGCCTACATGCCCTGCATTCCTGAATAAAATGGCAGCTGCATCTAAACCACTGCAGTCTCTGTGCCGAATGTTTCTGTGTCTGAGAGGAGGGTGATTTGGCAGTGGTCAGAAAGGGCTGTTCTCAGGGAAGGGTGCACAGAAAGCACTTTGGCTTTGTGATGTTTAGGTGGGTAGCTGTACTCCTGATGCGGTGTGTGAGGGAAGTTTGGCCCCTTGTGAAGAGGGCTCAGGAATGTCTATGTGCTGAACAGCGAGGTCCCATCCATTCCAAAGGAGACCACTGGAGAAACACCTTCACCCCACCTCTGACAGCCTTACAAGTGTCCGTCTCAGGCCGCACAGCAGACATGGTGCGTGGCTGCCCCTCAAAGTCATGAATAATGAACAGTGTCACGTGCCAGATATTTAGGACAAGCCCAGTCTTGCAGTTTATTTGCTCAACTGAATTGTTTGCCTTTTCATGAATCTTGTAAGGTTCCAAACAAATGATATGCTTTAGTCTTATAAATATTTATTAATTTCCCCTTTGTTAGCTAAATTGTTTTGCAACACAGATGACTTTCTTCATTAAACATATTGTTAAAATGCTATTCCACAATACATTTATTGTTAATTCTCTAATTAGTTAGGAATGTATGTTTTTTGGATAGTAAAGCAACTGTGTACAGTGTCTGACAGGTTAGCATTGTGAAATTAAATTTGGGTTTGGGTTTGAATAGCAGCAAGGAATCCACTCTCAAAATGGACTTAAAAATCATTTAATAAACATAGCTCAAAATTCATGCATAGAATTACATGATTTTTCTTGCAAGTTCTCTTTAGTCTACTGCATCTCTAAATAACATCTTTCTGAATCAGATTTGTTGTGATAAGTTTATCTGCCTCTAGATAGCAGATTTTTGATAAGCTGTAACTATCTTTTAATGTATGTTTTGACATCAGCTGTGTAAAGATCATGTCTTGCATTTGTGTATCGATTTATTTTGTTCATTTTTTCCTTTTAGTAGCCTCCTCTTGCCATTTTCAATTCTTGTAACGTACATGCTTTAGAAAGAACACATCCACATTTGAGTGGTTAATCAAAGGGAACTAACCAAAATAATCACTTTCTAGTACTTCAAAATATTCTAATTTTTTAATGGAGAATATGCATTCTTAAATTAAATATGCATAATAAGTAATAAGTAGTAATAAGAATAAAGTGGGCTCTGGAAGAATGAATATTATGTTTTAAGCAAAATGCATTTGATTTGCTAGATTCAAAGCTGCTTTGAATCACTAAGAACCTGTGCAAAAAAACGGGCTGGTGAAGACAGAGCGCCTCATAATGCTTACAAATTGTCCATAATTGTATGGATTTTAAATATAAAAGTTGGCAGTGGCAAAAGCTAAAAGCCATTAGGAGACATCCTATTGTGCAACACATCAGTAATTGTAATTCATAATCTTAGGAGGGAAAAACCTTACTGGAGTTTTCTAAAAATTTTGATAACTGTACTTGAGTCTTGTCTTGATGTTTACTACAATGATGGCATTGTTCAGAATGACATAGCCTAATGCATATACGAATCCTGCTTGAAAAGAGCTACTAATTAACATGAATAGTCTTCTTCTCTGAAGGTCATTTATTGCAAAGTTCATTTTTCAACAGAGCATTGCTAAAGCAGTCACCCCCGCTAACAGCCATCAGATTAAGAGACTTAGGTCTGTTCTCCTCGTGACACTGGGTCAGGATTTTCAAAGAAAGAGGCTCTGCGATGCCAAGAAGCCCTTAAAAATAATATTTGAACAGAAAAAGAATGGATGTAATTACATTGTAAATATTTCTGTGGTTATTGAATTAATGAAGATAATTCTATTCACTTTATTTAAATAAAAAAAAAAAAAGACCAAGTCTCTGCTAGCTGATGTTCCAGTGCAGCTCTTCCCCGTGGGATCTCTGATTTCTTCAGTCATAATAATTCATTAGAGCTGAGTGACGCTGAATATTTAGAATCTGATGTGTGAGCATATTCACCTATTGTCAAAGATGAGGCACATGAAGTCCCCAGAGCCTCCACCTCCACCTTCAGAGGCCCGGGGATAGCTTCTAGTGTTCACAGGCACATCCACCATGGGTGCTTATCCAGTGAGAAAGGTGGACTCTGAAGCTGCAGGGCACTGTTGCAGAAGGCACTGAGCAATCCTACCACCCTGTGTGGGAGGGCATGTCCTGGTGTTACTGCTTTTGGTGTTCAAGGGAGTTGCATGCTTAAAGGCTTTGCTTTAGGATTAGGGTTAAAGTCCTCAGTACTACATACTTCTTTGTATTTGTACTTTGTAAATTTGTATTTGTATTCTTTGTACATACTTCATATTTCTTTGAGATAACAATAATCTCTTATTTTCTCTGCCTTAAGAGCTCAGACTATGATCTGGGCATCTAAATAAAGTCTAAGAACAAGTCCAATCTATTTCTTCTCTGATTTTTGGCTCACTGCATTCCATGTTTTTCTCTACGTGCTGATATCTGACTATGAAGTCAGCGGGACCAATATCAGATATTGCTGGACAACACTGGAGTAACAAAGACACAGTTTCAACTAGAGAGAGAGTAATGCGCAACTGCTATATTGCAGTTAGAATAAGGCATGGAAGGAGACATATTCCTTTGCTAGAACAGTGAACATTTGGTACAAATGATTCAGAATTGGGATTTGCCTGGCCCCCATGCTAAGAATAATCTTTGCTTTACCATCCGTAACCAACTGCCACTTCACCAGGACTTTAATGTTGCCATTTGAACTATGAATATCTAATTCTGAAGCCATGTATATCCAGGAGCCCTATTAGTACCATTGCCAATACCATTTGTTTGGATACAGGTTTAGAAACTGCAGCAACAGCTACTACTTGGGCTCAGTTCCAGACCACCAGTGGGTTTCCTGGGCATTTCTGTAGGTGTGTGGTGACTAAGGTGCTCAGGATCCTTGCTGTGGTTGTAAAAACTTGTTTACCCAGGTTATAAACAGGTATGGGTCTTTTGTGTTGGGGTGTGAATAAATACTTTGCTCTCCTACACCTTGGTAGACAGAGAAACACATAAGTTTCAGTACACTGCCAAGGTACATACTAGATTGATACATCACTGAGGTTCTGGTAAGCCTTTTCTCCATCTTTGTGCTGCTTGCCTTTCCACTGAGCAGGCCAAAGCTGGGATCTTTGCTTAATAATTGGAATCAAAGTCACCGAAATTTATCTCTGTTTCGGATTACTATTATCAATAAACAGGTTGTTCTGCAAACCAGAAAAGTTTTGAGTTGGACAGGGAGCCCTTAAGCAGAACCAAGAAATCCATGGAATTTCTTTGAGATACCAATAACAATTTTGGGTGATGGAGCTGGCTTGCAGGGAAATTAGCTGAGGCTGTAAGAGCAGCAAGGAAGTCCCGCAGACCTCAAGGCACTTGTAAAAATGTCATGCCTTGACCCAATGGTCTTGTGGACAGTTGAGACATACCACTCCCTACTGTCAGCCTTTCTTGGTCTCCTGGTGGCTGTAGCCTGACTACTTGACATTGAAGCTGCAAGCAGGGGGAAAAAGCTCTGTCAGATCTGAAGGACAAGCAAGGAGAGGGAGCATCAGTATACCCCTGCCCCTTCCTTTTCTCCCTGTGTCCAGCCCTGGGCAGCAATACTGCAGATGTGATGGAAGGGGGTGGCAAAACTGTGATCTGACTCGACTGCTTCTTCCTGCCAGCTTCCATGGAATTTTTACTCTTCTCCACTTCCGTTAACAGAGGGGAGCATATGGGCCTTGGAGATTCAATGTTTCATGGCTTACTTGGCTGTCAAAATGTTTTACATTATTATTTGTTGCAACATTCACGGTGATCATCTTTAAGGAAAAAAAAACCTGTGCGACAGGTCCCTAGATGCCCTTGCTGGGAGCAGATGTCGGAGCAAGAGCATTGTTAAGCCTCTCTTGGATTTTTCGTTTTCCACCCTTTGTACAGCCTAAATGATGTGATGGCAGCACATACACAACCTCTCTTATTGTCCAGCAGGACTTACTGAGGTGGTTTAGGAAGGTAGAAGGTTGAAATAGGGAAACTTGCAGATTTATAAAACACAGCAACAGACTCATAATCTGTATTGATGGCAGCATCCCCCAACCATGTGACAACCAAAGCAGATAAGCCTATGACTGAAGTGAAAAGATTTCTTAAAGCTGGTAATCGATATTGAGCAGCTCAGTCTGTCGAGCTATCAGGTTCAGAGATCTCCACGTGCATGGGGGGGGGGAGAGAAGGAGAGCTGACCCCAAAGCTTTGCAAAACAGGGTAGTGTGAAGCAGCATCTTGTCATGTCATGATGCTGTGTGTTACCAGCACCTATTGCCACAGTGAGACATTACAGCAGATATGAGACTCTATAAAAGCCACAGGGCAGCCTTTTTTTTTTTTTTTTTTTTTCCTTTTAGGAGTTTTACTGGGGGAAAAATCAGTAACAAAGTTCTAATGAATATGGAACCTGAGAACCACAACCTGGGAGCTAGAAATTTTGTTCAGGAAAACGTTTATTTCTCCAAGGCCCCAGCCTTGATGGTCAAAACCTTCACCTGATGATCTGATAACCCATTACTTGAGACACTTGAGCTTTGAAAGCAAGACCTCCTGTTGTCCAACTCATGGGCTTCCTTAAGGAGGCGTTCCTCTACTGATGGACCTCCTTCCAGGCATACAACCACTGCTTCTGTCAGAGGGACCTGGACTTAAAATGAATAGTATAACTTCTTGAAAGACAGGAAGTTGCACCAGGAGAGATTCAGACTGGATGTTAGGAAATATTACATTTCTGAAGGAGTGACCAGGGGCTGGAATGGGCTGTCCAAGGAGCTGATGGAGTTACTGACCCTGGAGGTGTTCAAGGAGGATTTAGACATCGTGTTGAGGGATGTGGTTTAGTGAGAACTATCGGTGATAGGTGGATGTTTGGACTGGGTGATCTTGTAGGTCTTTTCCTACAACCTTGGTGATCCTATGAAGGTTTCCTGGGAAGCAACGATTCAAGCTACCATTGTTCATAACACACGGTTAAAAATTCTGCCCTCAGCCAAGACAAAGCTCCCGCACAAGTTGCTGTTTGCCTTTCTGCCACACTCCAGATGAGAAGGGAGCTGGTGTTGTCAGGAGAAGTCTTATTTGGGTAGTGCCTTCTCAGAAAGGGAATTAAGTTCCCTCCAGATAATCAAGCTTTGCTCTTTTCTTCTGCAAGGTGATTGGACGCTGTGAACTGCTTAGATTGGCACACAAAGATGAAGGCAGAAACCAAGCCTTTCTATTTTTCTGTATTTAGACATCTGGGGTTCAAACACATGCTGCACTATGAAGCACCTATTAATATCTTCTCCTGATGGAGAACTGGGCATTTTTTCCTTCTTAAATGATTAATTAGCAGGCATTGTGTTATGTCTTTACTTCAATAAATTCTAGTTGAGAAAGATTTTGGGTGCACATGTGAATGAATGCTTGTCTTGAAAGACAGAGCAAAAAGAAATTAATAATCATGTTTCCCTTGTTGTATTTACTGTTTTGCTTCTGAAGGGAATATTACTCCACTAAGAGATTCATAATTAGGAGGATGCCAGATGGGTTATCAATGTGGTTTTAAATTTTTATACGTAGAGTTCTTGTTTTTCCAGGAGATCCTTTGGTTCCATGTACTGCAGTTAAATATAAATGTATTCTATGAGGAGACTGCTAGCTATTCCATGGTTTTGAATTTGTTCTTTGTTTAAAGCTTTTTCTTTTTTCTTTTTTTCTTCTTTTTTTTTCCCTTTTCTTTTTCTTAAAATCTGTTCTGCTTGGATAGATACAGATAATGGACTTACCAGATGGAAGATCAAATCTTGAAAGCAGAACTGCAATCCATATCTCCACCTGAGAAAGTGAAATACTGTATATAATATATATATTTATATATATACTGTATATACATATATATAATAAAATCTTGGACACTTTTCCAAAATGCCAAGGGAGAGGCATTCCTGTTGGATCAAGCACTTCAGTGGCTAGTGTGTACTTCATGCCATTACTACAGGGACTATGGTAGTCAGGCACATAGTAATTGGTGTTAAGGACAAGTCTATCTAGCTGGGACATCACAGGTGAAATGGTGGCGTGGGATGGCCATACACAGGCGTTAGCTACAAGAATTATTGTCCCAGTGCAATCCCACACTTGCTTAGAAAGCAAGGACTCAGACTTTGAAGTATTTGGCTTTCCAAAGAGCGGCAAGTAGCTCTCACCTGGTACTCTAATGATGAACGGGCTGCTAGTGCTTGGCATGCTGGCATATGTGCAGCTGGACACACACACAAACACACACATACATGTGTACATTTCACTATTTTGCTCCATGTACTTTGACCTTCAGCACACTCTGTCTGCAGGATTTATGTCAAAGCTGCTAGATCTTCATCACTCATCAGGGCTTTGCATCAGACAAAGAGGCTGTGTCACCTTTCCTCTCTTTCCTTCTGAGTCTTCTTTCTATCACGAGCTTTTAGAGCTATGATAAACAGTGGTGAGCTGTACACAGTGTAATGATAACCCAGATGACAATGTCAAATCCGCATTCACTCCATGTGCAAGTGTTACTGAAGGAGAAGACACCAGAGAAGGGTGATCAGAACTGGCAAATAAATAAATAAATAAATAATGGAGGGTCAACTGAAATGGAAATAGGATGAGGCTAACCCAAATTCTAGTTAAATAAGAATTTATGAAAATTCTACATCAGATTAGAGAGACAGCTGAACCAAAAACTTCTTTTAAAATACCTGTGGAGGACAGCTCATCGCCTCCGAACATGTTTTTAGTGGAAAACCTCACTGCCTCGGTGTTTCTTGTTCTAGAGAGTAGCAGTTTTGTAGATTACTCTATCACGTATGTAGAAAGATCACATATAAAAGCAGAGATGGGTATGGTTTTGGAATTTTGACTGGGCCTGCCCTTTTCCGGAAGACAATGGGATACAAAAAAAGGATCAAGAGAAGACAACTGCAATAAAATGAAAGGACCAGCACAAGAAGAAAAATGTTGGGTTATCAACAGAAAACGCCAGCGCTTAACTATAGGGAAAAACAGGGAAATGTCACATGAGATCATTAGGTCATCCTCATTAGAGAAGCTTAAAATTACTTTTGATAAAATATGAGAGAGACCTGTATAGAAGAACCCGTTATCAAGGCTACACCAAGAGAAGCATCTGTAGTTTTGTGTGAACAAAGACAAAACTTCATGTGAGATATTAACTGTGTCTCTATTCACATAAAATTCAAGTCCTTCAGATACTGGTCTGTGACTTGTCACCAATAGACTGGCCTGATATTTTCAGGTTTGCTCTAATGCTCTCCTTTTTATTTACACAGTAGAGATTTCCTTCCTTGCTTCTTTCCTTCCTACAGTGTACCTCCACCT
The DNA here is from genome assembly GCF_054131305.1 of Coturnix japonica. Classification (NCBI taxonomy): domain Eukaryota; kingdom Metazoa; phylum Chordata; class Aves; order Galliformes; family Phasianidae; genus Coturnix; species Coturnix japonica. The sequence goes on along the minus strand of NC_140665.1, from coordinate 18,635,577 downwards.
TTGAAGTTTTCAATATGTCAAGGAAACTCTCCAGATGGAGAGGATGGACATAATGACTGTGAGGTCCTCCATCTGGTTGAAAACAGGTAAAGAAATTTTGTGCCTTTTCTACATCTTCAACAAACTTCAAAATCTGTCTCCAGTAGTTCTTGGAAGAATGTCATCATAATTTCTGCTCTAGCTCTTCTGTAGCTCTGTACATCTGCAGGTAGCACAAATTCAGCCCTCTAACCTGGTATAGCAGAGGTAAAACTTCACTGTACAATGTTAATTTACCCTTCTGCTTTTGGCATTCCATTCCAGGAACCTTTGTGGATATCTTTCCCCAAGGCAGGGAGAGCAAGGACGCCTAGCAGCCTGGGAGAAGGATGGTATGACCTTGATTTAGTGGCAGCACAGCCATGAGATTTTCTGTGGTAGAATGTGACATACCTCTTGTTTTGCATAGCAGAAATAAATTGCACTAAATGGAATGGGGAACATGATGGTAATTAACAGAAATGAAAAGATTTATCTGTCCAAGTTGAAAGAAGTAGCTGGCCAGCGAAGGAATGGCTGTACGTCTGTTCGGAGGGTTGCATATCTCAGACGTGCTCAGCAGCTCACAAGCTGAAATCACAGAATTGTAGGGGTTTGAAGAAGGGCCCTCTAAAAATCATCAAGCCCAGCTAACTGCAAAAGCAAGTTCCCTACAGCATGTCGCACAGGTAGGTGTCCAGACAGGTCTTGAGTATCCCCAAAGGAGATTCACAACCTCTCTATGGATATCTAAACTCCCCAGACCACTTGACCACTCAGCTAGGGCTCCCTGGGCAACTGTTTCCAGCTGTGATGGTGTCAGTACTCTCTTGCTAACACAGGCAGTGCAGAAGCTGTTCAGAGATCCCAGAGCTGAAGGACCCTTACCTGTATTTCTGTTTGCCTTTCTGTGCTAATAACAGCAGCTCTATTCCTAATAAAAATATTCAGAGTACTGTGTTATGTCTGTTTCTTAAATTGTGATCATTATGTGACTAATCATAATAATAATATGATATTAGGGGAAAAAATGTTAGAAGATAATCCCTGGAGGGAAATGAATTTCTTTTTATCATCTACAGTAGTTTATTTCACATATTCATGACCCTCCTGGTATCTCTTTTTTTTTTCTTTTTTTTTTTTTTTATGATGAGCCATAAAAATGACAAAATACATTAGCAAAGTTCTCGGTTTATGCTAAAATGACCATATTCAAAAATAATAACAGAGACTTGTATCAGCAATGCAAAAGATGCATGAAGTAATTGGTGCTTAATTTGTACACAAACTGTCAAGGCAGTTTTCCTCACGGCCTGCATCTTCTGAATTCATTAGTCTCTAATTAAGGCCAGTTGGGACCAGCAGTTAGAAGGTTAAAGAGGTTCTGACAGCCCTAATCATTGCTCAGGAAGCTGAAAATGTATGCAAAGTCTCGGCAGATGGGGTGAGATCTGCTTCTGCCAAGTGATAACTGTTATTCCTTTGCACCTCCAAAGCTGTCATCCTAATAGGCACATTTTAAATTTATTAATGCTCTAGTTACAATGCATACACAGTCTCTAATGGTATGTCATTCAGAGTATATAAACTGAGCAATTAACACATATTACCTGGTAATGGTAAAATTATTTGTTGCCTGTTTGATTTTTTTTTTTACTTTTTTTTTTTTTTTTTTTTTAAATTTCCTAATCCAGCAAGAATAGTCATAAGCAAAGAGTTTTCTTTGTTGAAGAGAGGGGATTCTGAGCCGCTTGTTTGTTTGTTGGCCATTAATTCTTTGTTTCTAAAGACAAAAAGCTCACAAGCCATAGATAACTTTTTCTCATTATTTCCAGCCCCTCAAAGATGCAGGTTGCAGTTATCTTGCGTTCTTCAAACCTCGGTTTAAAAACGTGTGTTTCATTCAAATAGAATTTTGAAAGGAGGTCTGTCTGTGCTGTTGGTTTGGGGTTTTGTTTTGTTGTTGTTGCTGTTGTTGTTGTTCTAAATTTAGCTCTGTGTTCAATCCTTAAAAATTCAATTCTAATTAATCAGAAAATTGCTGTTGTCCACACACCACACTGTTTCAGTGAGTTGCCCATATTTTGTTCCCCTGCATGGCGGTATCTCTCTCCTTAATCCTATTTGGTGTAAAGCTGCCTAATCAAGAGAAAGGCATGTTTTTCAGCCTTTCTGTCCATCTGAAGGCTTCAGCCACAGGAGGCCTTTAATTGAATGTAGCACTTTGTGCAACTGTTGTCTGTGATGGGGAAGCCTCAAGAAGAGCCTTCCTTGCAAGGAGCAGAGCAGCCAGAAGAGCATTGGCTACTGCAGAATTGGGTGAATCACAAACAGTGCTAATAATGTGACATTAATGTGAGTAACAGAACTATTTTGTACCTGGTGACTAATAGACAGGTCAGGAATCCATTCCTCTGTTGGAATTAATTGATTTCACTCTGTGTAATGAGCATAGCACAAGTAGGGAAAGAGAAGGCAGTGTAACAAAACTGCGGGCTTGACCCTGCCCTCACTAGCCTGAGTCATGAGCAGCTCTAAAGACATCCAAGAGTTTCCAGAAGTACAATACCTACATGAGACATAGTCATGGGTAACTCTTTGCCTCTGAGATTTGTCCAGGTCACATTTCAGACCTCATCACCAGAGGTCTGAGAAGTCAGAGAATCACAATCACAGAATAGCTAAGGTGGGAAGGCATCTCTAGAACAGTTTGAGCCAACCCCCTCTCACACAGGGCCAAAGCTTTCGAAGAAGAGGATCAAAATGCCCCTGTCAGCCAGCAATTCTGGTCTTCTGCTGCTGAAATTGAAGGAGAATCCTCCTGAGAGCTGCATGGCCATGCCCTGTGTTAGCCAATGGTTCTCCCCTGATGAATGGCACTAAAAGTGACCCAAGCATGGGGATCTGCTGCAGCAGGAACCCCACTAGAACCCGGGGTAAAATTATGCTTCTAGGAAACCCTTCTTTCTACAGCAGATCTCCTGACAGGTATGGACCACTAGTATATTTTTACATCTGGGGAAGCTAAGGAACAAAAGGGAAAGTTACTTGTGTTAGGAGTGGGGGGAAAAATGAAAGAAAGAAAAAAAATGCTAGAAAACCTAGCAACACTCAGCACACATAGGAGGGGGAAGGAAATCAAGGCTGATAAATTATATAGAACAGCTTTGACTTAAATGGTTTTCAGAGAAGGGATAAAAACCTTGATCACCTTGACCTGCATCTCTGTTGTATAGGAGAGCTTTACTCTAATGATCTTCTTTTTCTGATGTGGATTTATAGCAGAGCTCTAATCTTGACACATTTCAAGTTTGAACATCGTATAACCAGCATGGAGTATGCTTAAGCCTAAGCAATAGGTAGCCCCTTGAGTGACTGTAGCTTTATGCTAGGACAGTTCATTTCCACTGAAGATCTGTCTTATCTGGATGATCTACTTTTCTGTGTCTCTTTGACCATCACTACACATTTCACTGCTTTCTAGCTTGAGTTTCAGTTTAGAAAACACACCTCTTCAGGACTCCAGATGAAAAAAAATAAGGACGTGCTTTAGTTTAAAGAGACATGTTGAAGCTGAATCAGCTCTCTGCACCTGCAGTTGAATGTGCTCCTGTTTGATGGTTGGACTAGATGATCTTAGCAGTCTTTTCCAACCTTACTGAATCTATGATTCTTTGTGTTCCCACTATGGGACTTCCCCACCTCCTCCAGCAGAGGGGCCCCATGAAAGCCCAGGGGGGAAGAAGGATGTGTCAGAACTGGGATACGCCACGTGTTGTCCAAGATTCTTTATTGTATGTAGAAGTAGGTGAGAGCTGAATTTTCTGCACAGCTTCTAACCAATAAATGAGGGAATTGAATCATAGTAGTATAATGTGGTGAGGTTCAGGTTTAGGACCATCTGAGAAGCCAGAAGGCAAACCATGTTGATGTGTAGCTAAGCTGGAAAACCATTCAGCTGTGGAGACACAGCTTCCCATTCCTTCAAGTACCTCTCTCCCAACCAGTCTGGAGCACAGAAACCAGCGGCTATCATGTGCTGCAGATGGATGGGCGATGGATCGCACACAGCTAGCTGAGTCTGGCATGGGCTGATTCCTCTTGTGTTTGCTGGCTACTTACCCAGCCAACAGACAGACATTTGTGGGGTAAATCATTTCCAGTTGTTTCACAGAAGAAAACTGTCCAGCAATATAAATAATAATTCTGCTCTGAAAGGGTTTCAGTGTTTGCCTGTAGCTTTGGTGCTCTGCTCACCCTCCACAGCACCTCTTTTCCCGCAGGAGGGTGGGTGCCCTAATATAGGCAATTTGTGGACAGACAAAAAAACTGCCAACTATTTTCTTCTAAATTTTGTCTCTAGACATACATGAGGCACAAGTGGGCAACGTTTAAAGAGGCAGATGAAAATTTGGGTCCGAAATAATGGAGGCAAAATTGTAAGTGACAAAATTGTTCATGTTATGATTCATAAAACCTGTGGGACTGGATGCAGCCTGGGGCTTTGTCAGGGGACAATTCTGCCTGGATGAAAATCACTGGATGTTGCTGTGATTTTTGCTGGCTGCTTTATGGAAGATTGGCTTGGGGAACAGAGACAGCTCAGCAGCAAGAAGCTTGCTTTTGCTTAAATTCTGCTATTTGGTTGCTTTTTTTTGCTACCTTCTCCTCCAGGCTGTTCAAGGTGATGCCCTCTGCTCACTGCCCGCCTGGAGTCACACAACTGCCACCTCCCGCCAGACAACACAATGCTTTCCTTGCTACTTTCCTCCCTCCTGGTGGAGGAAAAGGGGCCACACAGACGGTGACCCCATACTGCATTGAGCCCTGGGGGCCATCATGGGCCCATTGGCATCTGGTGTAGCATGGAGAAGCCAAGGCAAGCAGAAAGACCTATGCGGGCCCATTATGTAGGTTGGAAGTATCAGAGGTTAGCTCTGAGCCGTAGCGTACTTGCCTGCAATGTTTATGGGCAGAGAGAGAGTCAGGTGTCTGCTGAGGAGCAGCACACGATCAGGATATGCTGGAAGAGGCAGTGACCTCCGTCATGAACCACCTCATTGCATGTGCTCATCCTCCAATCGGACTGGTAGCATTGCAGGCTGCTCTCAGTGCAACAAGCATTTCCCATGTGCGGCACCTTGCCAAATTTTTATGCCTTGCTCTAAGCCACCATTTGAGATGTGTTGTGTTGATTTGGACTGCATGGGCATGCATCTCTCCACAGCCTATGCATGAAGCAGCTTCTCTCAAGCTGCAGTAATACCCCATGAGAGGAGGGAATGAGCTGCCAGCATCAAGGGTGCTCAGTGCTGTGACTGCTTCCTTGGTTTGGCTGCCAGCACTGACACTGTGCTATGCTGGAACTGTGTTCCCTTCACAGCCATACTGCCTGTCAAACTTCACCCAGGTGAGGACATGTGTCACAGATGAACCAGACTGATGGAAAGCCTGATGGCAGCTGCAGCTCCTCACGAGGAGCAGAGGGGCAGCACTGAGCTCTGCTCTCTGTGACAGCAGCAGGGAATGAGGGAATGGCATGGAGCTGTGGTAGGGAAGAGGCAGCTGGGGGTTGGGGACAGGGTCTGCACCAGAGAGTGGTGAGCATGGAACGGGCTACCCAGGAATTCAAGGAGCATTTGGACAGTGATCTCAGACATAGGGTTTGGATTTTTGGTGGTTGTGTGTGGAACTCACTGTTAGATTCATTGATTCTAGTGGGTCCCTTCCAGATTGTGATATTCCATCACTATAGGACTCCATTTGGACCAGATGGTGCCAGCTCACCAGCTAACTGGGGCTGAGCTGGTGGCAGTGTGAGCATAGGCTGGTCATTGTATCTGTGCCCGAGGTGTGGCGTGAAACACACGGCAGTCCAATGGACTGGAAAGTGTTGCAAGATGAAGGGCAGTTCAGCTCCTTTTCAGTAGATATGGGCTTGGAGCAGACAAGGAGTACAAGCATGAGCTGTCACAGTCTGCTTTCTGAGTAGCAGCATCTCTATTTAAATATCCTGACATCTGGTGCTTTCCTCCAGGACAGGTAACTTCTCCGCCTCAAGGCCAAGCAGATTTTTCTGCAACTGGTTGCTAATTTTTCACAGCAGGGAAAGCTGGGGAAATTGGTGCTGGTACAAGTATTTTTCTGCAGGCAGTAGTCCCTTCTGGTCCACTGAGGAGCTGACAGCCCCACAGCACGCTGAACAGCATGGTCACGCAGTGAGTCTGCTGCAGCTCAGGGGGGTCAGCAGGGCTAGGATTGGCTGCAAGTGGCAAACACAAGCCATGCAATGCTTCTGTTGAACTGGTGGTCATCTCCGATGTAGTCATGTTTAGGAAATGTTTCCAAACATGTGGTCAACGATGGTCAGAAAAAATGCCATCAGACTAGAAAATATTTGGGAGGGGTTTTGTCCTTCTGCTCTGTTTTTCTCTCTGTCAGAACCTTAAAAATGGTTTGCCTTAATAGGTATAGAAACATAGGATCATTAAGGTTGAAAGAGACCACTATAATCACTAGTATTGGATTATCAATCTCACCACTCTTCTGCTGACAGAATGGAGGTTGAGAGCAGCTAAGTAATTCATGCAATGTGTTGGCAGCAGCAGAACCAAGCAGCAGAAGCAGCTCAGGCTTCATGAGATTGTGAACTTCAGTTATACAAATGTGTAACAACCATCTCTTCTTGAATTACTTGGTGAAGGCTTGGGTTAGAACCATGACTGAGTTCCACAGAGCTCCAGAGGATGCTCTGTGCAGTTCTAGGGTATGCAGGATGAGGTGAAACATACCTGGTGGCATTAAAAATAAATAAATAGAATTAAAAAGTGTTTTAAATAAACATTGTTCCATACATAATGTAATTAGTAAAGTAGAAAAATGAATGCATAAATGAAACTATATCCAGTAGTGGTGAGTTGTTTTCTTGGAGCTGTCCTGGACACAAAGCTTTTCTCCTTGGGTACATGTACAGTGATTTTAAGCAGATTGTATCTGCAGTGCTACAGCCTCTGACATGTAGTTATTGCAGTTGATACTGTGTGCCATCAAAGCAAGATGTGACTTGTCTAGTACACCATGCAAAGGTGAATGGCTCCATAAGAACGGAATCAGGCAATGTAATCCATTAGAGTCCATTTACAAACTAACATATTTTACAGACATTCAACAGACATTCAACCAAATCATAATCTCAGAAGCCTGCCAACAATAAAACCCATAAATTAAAAGCAAGTTATATAAGCATGACTTGATGAACCTGATGTAATCTGATGGCATGAGATGTATATCCTACATCAAAGAAATTCCCCCTCTTTTCTCTTATCCACTAATAGAGGGCAGAAAATGAGTAGCAAATGTTTTATAGCCAGCAAACCTCAACCTGAGCACAGTGACATTGTTTGATAGTGGATTATTGGTCATTAGATTCTCCTTAGCACATCACCTTTTTATTAACAAATTGATGGCTGGATAGACTTTGCATTAAAGACAAGACAACCGTTCCTTTTAAAGGGGAACATGCATTGTGTTGTATGTGTTTAGAACCCAGCACAATGACCTCTGCTTCTGGGCTGCAGCTCTGTCTAAGCAGCAGAGTCATGTCCTTCATTCATTCTCAGAATTTGGATTTGCCTTCCCTTCTGGAACTCCAAACTGCAGCTGGGTCCTGCTCAAGTGAAAACCAACATGCTGCAAATAGAATCATGAATTGCCTCCTCACTGCAAGGCAGGGAGTATCTTGTAGGAATCAGGGACTTCATGATCGGGTGCTTTTCAGCATAACAGCATTGCCACTAATGTCATGAAAGGTGACACACTGCTTGAATAGCATTTCCTAAGTAATTAGGAGATACATTCTCATTTATGTGAAAAAAGTCTTGGGGGCAATTGTCAGTGAAGGAGCACCTGAAACTTCATGCAGAGGCCATTTTCGGAAGTGCATGCTCATTACCTTGATTACATACCTATATGATTCTAGTGCCATGTACTGAACAGTTCTGAAGGCTGCTATAACAGCTCTTCATTTGGAATAGCAGGTGCATCCTGATCCTGGAACCAATGCTCCATTTTCCACCTTCTGCTGCCCCACACACCCCATACTTCCGGCTGGAATTTGTAGAGGTAGCATTTCACATGCTACCAGGTTGTTGAGTGGGTCTAATGGATCTTACTTGCTACATATTTTTTACATCTGCAGGGTGGAGAGCATTGCCTTTTGAATGTCTACTTTAATTCTGCATTACCAGGCCAGCCACCATGACATTTCTCTGTTCCACTATAATGCAAGCATAGCAATTCATTTGACCTCTTCATACCAGAAGAGAGAATCCAATAGGATACAGAGTTCACAGTCTTGATCTGGACTTCTTCAAAGAGAGATGAGGCTTTATCTGATCTGATGGACCCAAAAGCATTTGCAAACAGCAGGACCCAGGCAGGCGTGCGATCCAAGACCTTGAAAGGAAAAGGAGGGCAGGAGCTGGACAAACATTCTGCCCCATCCCTTCTCATCTCTTGCTTAATTTTCAGGAGAAGGAAATCACAGACAGGTAGACAGGTGCCAAAATAGTGGGTGCTGAAATCCCACAAAAAGTAGATGCTGCCTCCCTCTAGGTCTAAAATCCATCTTAAGTAAGTGTTTTGCTGCTGCGATGGTGAAGCTATTGAAACAACTCCTGCACAAGCACAATGCAGTTTGAGACTGCATGTAGAAATAAAGACCACAAGAAAATTTTTAAAGTAACTCCTTGCCAGGAAGTAGACAAGTGTTCAAGAAGAATAAGAAAAAAATAAAATAAATCAAAAAGTGGATGATCAGCACAATGTAATATTAAATAAATACAAAATTAAGTTGTCTCACTTCAAGTGAGGAAAAGAGAGTTTCCTTCCTTTGTGTGGGGTTTTGCTTGTCTTAGGAGAAAATATTTGTGGCCAACACGGGCTCTGTTCTATTCAAGCGACAGAAGGGCAGCAGTTGGGAGTGGCTTATAAAATTATCTGAATGCAGAAATTCTGGGAGGCACTGTGGGGCCAGCATGATTATTTTCAGTGGTCTAACTTTGACTTGTCTAACTGACTAGCACAGAGGCTAGGCAATGGAGGAGGATGGGGTCTTTTGCAGAGCTACAGGAAAGCAGGGAGCATCCCTCGGTTATGGAGATGGGCAAGCTAAACTTTCCCAAGAGTTGAGTCAGTGTGAGAAGAGAAAAAAAAAAAAAAAGCTTTCTCTAGATGTGTTTTGCAAAGGTGCTGCTTCTCTTTTGAATGAGTAGCCTCTTCAAAGGGATTGTCTTTGAAACCTCCATACCACAGTGAAACAAAAGCTGATTCTTGGTACTGAATATGTTCAATTACCACAGGGCCTTGCGGGATATGACACTATAAAGGGTATGCAGAGAGAGGATAATTTTGGTTCATAGCTCCTAAATGTGTCCGTCGGCAATAGTGTGGTGAAAGAAGATGTCTTCCAAGAAGTTCACATTACTGTCTGCAGTAAAATAAAATAGCTATATTGTTTCAGCCAGCAATTTCTTCCCTTTGTCTTCATTTTAAAAACCGTGCATACTCAAAGGCGGTGGGATGCGTTTCACTACCATTTGAGAACTGTACTGTAACCAAATATTATCTTCATTTTGCTCCTTGTTTCATGTTACTTTCTGGTCCTTGAGTTTTCCGAAGTTCATCGCTGTCTGTGACATTACCGTGACTTGCTAACTTTCTCATTATTTCCCCAATCAATAGGAGAACAATATATTGTGTTATTCAGTATTTCAGTTACCTGTCACTCAGTGTTTTATCTCCATTGATACTCCAGGTACTGCTCACAGAAACTAAAGTAGGCTGTCTTGTCTTCCGCTAATCTTGAATGCCTTTTGTTCGAGAAGTGTTTTGTATTCATCAGTCAACTAAGGACTCATCCCGAAGAAGCCCTCAGTCAGCACATAGATCTCAGTGAAAAAGGGATATGCAGCTCGTGAAATATTCATAGCAAAAGGTACCTCAATCATTTTCACCTTTTGACCCTTGGAGGCTGAAAGGAATATCAGCAGTAAGTGGCAAATCTTATGGATGAGAAATTTTCATAGACGAAATACCTTGCCGTTGCTCTTATCCACTTTTGATATTAAGCCCATTCAGAAGGTGCATTTATCTACCCACTCTATCTGCCACTACTCTTCTGTCAGACTCAAAACAATTTCAGTAAAAGTCCAAAGTTTAAACGATAGTGATCAAAACCTGGAAATAACCAAGACTTAATTTAAGAAAGGGAAAAACATTTTCTGTGCTTCACTGGGGGCAAAGAAGAGCCCTTTTAGGATAACTGTAATAAATACTACGTGGTTCTATTCATAACCAAAACGGCAGCTTGGGGAATCAATAGGAAAGTCATTTCCTTTTATGAAGTTAAAATCTAGAGCAATCAGTGAGGTTTTCTGATACTTACAGCCTGCTAAAGGAGAAAGATGAATGTTGATGGCCCGCAATTAGCTCATTCAGGGTTCTCCACAGCTTGGAGTAGGTTGCAAAGACCGCACCAGTGGCTTGAGGAAAGTTCACAAGCAGAAACAGCCTTCTAAATTTGGATATAAATTGTCCAAAGGTAAAATGAGTAAATAAAATAAATATTGTACCTCTACAAATAAAAATATCCCAGCTTTGGTGTTAATCTAGGCAGTACTATCCACAGCCCGGATCCTAGAAGTAACAAAAGCTTTTCAACCGTTTTTAATTGGATGATTAGCAGCATTACGGATGCAATGATGCAAGGGAGTGCAGCTGAGCAGCAAGAATAGCTCTCCGAGCAGAACCAGGTACTAGCTGGAGCACTCCTGAATCCATGTCACTGTCCAGGGCAGTTGGCACTTGATGATGACCTCTAAGGTCCCTTCCAACCCGAGCCATTCTATGATACCATGATTAAATGTGTGTGGTGGAAAGGGGAGGTGTCCTGGAGTTGCAGGTGTGGAGGATGACTCTGATGTCATTGCCAACATTGTGTTTACCAGGCCACACACTGAATTTTCTCAGCAAGGCTCTCCATTATCACGTAACAGCAAGTGACTTTATATTTAACTTATAGGAGAAGCAGCTCTCCTGGTGATATTTTACTTATAAAGAATTTAGCTGGATGAACATTCATTGCTTAACAAGTTAACATCCAAGTGAGTACAACAGGCAGGAGATAATACAGGCTGAAGCATGAAATGCAGCTTAGATCCTTAAGTATATGACAGTTTTGTACTCTCGGGACAAGGAAAGGACAGGCTAAGTTATAAATTGAGTGCAAGAATCAGCTGCTGCAAGCCACTTGGCCACTCTGTGCCTCAGTTTCCTGTAACTGTAAATCTGGGTCAGCGACAAGGCCTTTATAAAAATACCACTGAACTCCTTTTCTGTATGGAATTTGGCTTTGTATGCTGCCATGTTTTGCCTCCAGTTAACCCATTCACACATGAAAGTATATTTCACCAGTTAACAAAGACACTTATCATTTTATACCTAAGTGCCCTTTGATTTCAAGAACACATCTGTAAGTTCTTGCTATAAACTGGAAATGACTTAGGAGCTGTCTCTAGTGTGCATGTTGCTCTTCTCCTCTTCTTTCCTCGTGCAAGAGCTTTTGGTTACGCATTCCCATGAGAAGGACCCACAGAAACAACAGGGGGAAACAAGGAAAAGTAGTGTATGTTGCAGGTCAGTATCCTAATTTGCTCTCTTCTTAATATTTTATTTACCTCAGAGAAACCAGTAGCAGGGTTTGGCCTAATGGACTATTCAGGGAGGTACCCTTCTAGATGACAAAAGCACGATCTCTCTCAGTGATAAATTATATGGATGTAGAAACTCTAAAGATTTATACTTCTGCTGGAATCATTGCTTGTGACTGGTATTCTTTCTCCCTGTGGAAAATACCAGGCCTATAATTTTTTTCAACTGGATTAGAAGATTTTCAGATATATTTCAGAATTTTTGCTATAGCGGAGAAAGGAATGTGCTCCTCAAAAAGCATCTTAGCAGGTTTGGTGGTTAATTCCTAATGAGGTCTTGGTGTTCCCAGAAATCTATTCCTAACCTCAGTCCTTCCTTGCACAGACAGGGAAGGAAGCAGGTCTGTGAAGTGCAGAGAGCCCAGCAGCTCCTCCAGACAGTCTGGGGCTGGCTGAGCAGCTGGGGCTTTGGGAAATCAGAGCATGTGTCTAGGGATTAAATACTTGGGTTTCGGCATATTTAGCAGGAAATAGCTGGATCTCTGAGATCGGGATCACGCACTGGTAAACTCCTCTTAGATGTGCTCTCTATACAAGGTATCTGCAAGGGGACTGGTGCACAGGAAAGGCGGGTACTCACCCTGGTGGTTGCAGCAAAGAGCCTTGGGGTGCCTGTCTCTCTCCTCCACGCAATGTAAAGGTCTCGTTTTCAGCACCTGCTGAACTCTTCTCACCTGGCATCAGAAAACAGGATAATCCTTGTGTATGCTATTTTGATTACACACACAGAAGCCTAGCATTCCTCTAAAATGGACCCACGCTCTGGAGGTCCATATAAAATGCCAAACACCTTATGGAACACAAACTGGAAGCCATCAGACTTTTGCAGTAGCAAATCTACCTGTGTTTCCCTACTCTGACCCCTCAAAACATTCAACAAGTAATTATGACGCCTGTGAAAATACAGACAAGGAGCCACATCCTGCCATTAACTTCAAAAGAAAACTAACAAATGAATGTGCTCAAAGGGGAACCCTGTGGCTTGGGGAGGGGCAGGGCAGTGCAAAGGCTTTCACTGCCAGATCACTGCTCTAAATCCAACCAAGCCAGTAGAAGGTTGTGGTCTACTCAAAATGAATCATTAATCTCAGCCCAGCGAGTGTACCTCACCACAGTGCTGAGGTTTACGATCCTTTGTCTGGAAAGCAATTGGTACTAACCACTCACAACTCACGAGGGATAGCATTGTCCCTCATATAGGACACTTCAATACCAGTACCATATCTGTAAGGTGAGCCATGCAGATGAAGACTTGTGGAGAAGGGTTTTGGCCCATGCTCTATCTGCTTTGTGGATAAATGAGTGGACATCTTTCCCACACTTGCAAAAAAGAGAGCATCAACATCTGATCCTTTTGGTTTCACCGTCTGAAGTTTCACAACATCTACAGCTTTAGCTTTTTAATGTGTGTGGCTTCGAGCTTGCCTGATCAAGATCACTCATGATTCAACCATTGAAAACAGAAGTGGGAATCAACACAAACAGTTAGAACTGTTGATTAGAGGTGCATTAGAAAACATGGTCAGATGTGAGGGATGGCATCTGCAGATCACTTTTGCAGATCACCCTGTATCAAGGAACATTCTGAGGAACACAGCAAGAACTTCATCATTTCCATACCAAAGCTGATCAGATACCAACACATGGAGAGATTTTCCTTACAATTTTAATTAATGTGCACATTATGAAAAGAAAAACAAAAGCAAAACCTTCCTGCCACACATCCGTCAGTATTAAAGAGACGCATTAAATGGAAATGAATCACTGATACACCAAATGCCCCTTTGCAAATGGGCCGACTTTTTTCATTTTGCATGCTAAACCAATTGAGTCATGAGGGAGCAGCAGCAAGATTTTAATTCCATATAGTACATCCCCACCTCTGAATTTATTTACCAAGAATAACATTTATTTAATGTAATTTAGTTTTAAATATTTAAAAGCTCACTTTGTTTAATATGTTTTCAAGTACAAGATGTTAAGTAATTATGTATGATGTGGTGGTCTTTTATTAGGTAGTTAATGACCATCTGGGAATTCAAGCCCCAAGGCAATGCCAAGGGCTTCTGAGTATTAGCTGGCCATTAACATAGTGGTAATGGACTAGCACACTCTACATGATTATGACTATTAACTAAGCATAAAAAAATAACATTCAAATTAAAAAAGGAAATTCAGGTTTAAGGCTTCTCTACCATCCTTAATTTAATCAGATCACAGTGACCCATATGGCTGAGTCTTGTGTTGAACTGGATCAAACAGAAAAGAGATTCAAGCCACAATCTCCCACAGCCATGATGGAGCTGCAGATCTGGATACCCACTGCTACAACCTTGCTCATATGAGGGGTCCATACAGGCATTAGTTTCACAGTACCGTGGCAGGATGCTGCCCATCGCCGGAACCAAGAAGGGAGTCAAGCCCTGGATTCCTATACACCTCTGAGGCTCAGGGGTTGCTTGTGGCATCTTGAAGACAAATGTCACCCCAAAGTGTTGGCACAAGAGGCTCAAGGTTACAACCCTACTTCCATGCTGCAGCTATCTTGGCAGCTATTGAATTTTTCTGGTGTTTTCTTTTCTCTTTTAATTAGGTGATGAAAAACAAAGATATCCACTGTAAACAAATCTAAGATAAAAAGGCCTAGCGCATTTTAATATGCTCAGGCAGTATTGCAGTTCATAAACAATACTTCAGAGAGGAGGTAAGAAAAGATACTGAATCTGTACCACAGCTGCCTTAATAAACTTCTGCTCTCACAGGCAGGTATCGACATTGCTTTCACAGAATTTAGAGATAGGAAAGATCTATTAGATTATACTATTCTCTTAACATGATAATGTGCTCTGTATAGACTTGTATTGAGTTTGTTTTGCCATCGTTTGTCATAAAGTCTCTGCAGACTTGAATTGCCATAATTTTGCCGTCAGAATGACATCTTAATATGGTCTCTGCTCTACAGAGTTGCCATGACATTATCATGAGATCGTTAGACTACACTAAGTCTCATGCAAGAGAGAAAAACATGTTGTAGAAAATTGCTGTTGGGATTTGATAATTTCATTTCTATTTCTTTCATTGTTCTATACTGGTCTTTGGTCTGGAAAAAGAGGAGTCTGAACATCAGGTTGAGTAGAAACCTACTAGACATTCAGGCACAGACTGTGGCAATCTGGGCAAAATGTCTTTATTGTTATCATGGACATTTAAAGTAAAAAAAAAACAAAAAACAACACCTTTTGCTCTGGCACAGAAATCTGATTACATTTGGGTGGGTGTAAACAGTCTTAACTAAAACATTAAAAAGAAAAAAGTGTCAGTGACAAGAGAATGTTCTTCACATAAAGAAGAAACGGCTGTACACAGAAGTTTAGCTGAAAGCTTTCAAACAGTAATTGTTGCAAAAAAACCCAAAATATCTTGAAATTCATTACATATATATTTGTATAGCACCGTATGTTCCTAATGGGTCCAGAGAAACCTGAGCTAAAACAACCCAATTGTTTTTTAGGTAACAGTTTATCCCTCTGCCGAGTTCAACTGTCTGAAGTGCTACTGCTTAACAGGACGTAGCAATGCTATGCAAAGCCAAGAGGCAGAGAAAAAAATACGCCCAAGGTGCATGCAGCTCATGCAAAATATTTATGCTGCTGCGTCTCGGGAGCACTCGTGATTCAGGAAAATGAAAAGGTTAAAAAAGTTACAACCAAAGAAACAACAGGACAGTGCCAAGTGAAAGGTCACAAGACAAATGAAAAACACATCAAATGGCTCACCCACTGACATGCTCTAATGGCAAAACGACCCCGTCAAATTGCACACCACGAGCGCCGTATCAGAAACTCTCCAAAGAATGCATGAAAATGCTGGCTTCCTAAATTAATCAAGTTTTATAGCTTGCTTGGAAATTTTGGTTGGGACTTCTAAATACTAACGTACCACTTCAGTTAATATAATTTCCCCTTCAAAACACACCTTCTTTTCCAGTAATAGGAAGTGTGCTTATTGCTGCCACCACCCCAATTTTATGGCACTCTGTGTGCTCACGTGTGCTGCCCAATATTAGGAACAATCTTGGCTTCAACACTACGTCCATTTTTCCTTAATCATTTCACTCCACTGTGCAGAGGGGAAAAAGAAAATAAAGGTTTAATGTGAAATGTGAAGGCGAAGGGACCGTACATCCTAACAGTGTGTGCTGTGCTCATCCAGAGCAATTATTATTGCTCATTACATTTCCATGCAGAAATCATTACATTTTATGTCACAATATGCATACTTTTTTTATAAGTAAGCTTTAAGCGAATTAGAACACTTAATATGTTTTTTGAACTTTTGCCAGTGGAGCGCTCCCAAGCTGGTTCCCTCTATTTACATTGCAGCATTTATCCATTTCCAAATATGAGAAGATTTATCTGACAGATTCTGTGTAAATTCAGTACACAGATAATTTGTAAAAAGCTTTCTTTTTCAAAATGTTCTGTGGTTTTTCTAATCTCATCTCTTTTCTAATTTCCTAATCATATAACCTTGAAGTCTAGAGACACAGCCTGTGATAATCTGTGTAAACTGTCTTTATTGTTATCACAGACATTTATAAAAAAAAATACACGCGCGCGCACACATCCAACGCTGCCTTTTAAGTAATACTTTAGTCACAGTTCAATCAGATCCACATTACTGCTACTCATCAGATAGAAAGTGTTCGCCAGCAGAAGGGGGATATTGACTTTAAAAATTCGCTGGCGAGGCGTACAGAGCCTGCAGGAATGTCAAAACTCCAACCTGCATTTTGATGTTTTTGCCTCAGGTTAGTCTTGACTGACATGCTTGGAGCACTCTTGTTTGTGCTCCGGCATCCATTAACTGTCCTTGACTCAATGTTATTTGGGCCTTTACGGTCAGCCCAGTGCCTAATGGCTACAGCAGATTAGATGCCACGAGGTGTAAGAAAAGCATACGTCTCACTTTAAGGGATCACATTGCTCAGGCCCCACTTCATCGGGGGTACTGCTTGATCCCAAATTAGTGAGAGCCTGTTAATTATTATTCTGACAACTGTTCTTCGCGTGGGAGCATGCCAGGCAAGTGGTGTTTTAAAGAAGTGGAGTTTTGCAAAGGAAAACAAAACGTCAAGGTTGAGATGTCTTTGAGTGGACTTGGTGCGCACATAAAGCATTGTTCTCAAGTGTGGATGTGGTTTGGTGGCAAGGAAAGAGAGTCTGAACTGCACTTTTGTTCAGTTAAATAACTGCCTTGCAAAAACAGCTCAAAGAAGGCTTATCAGTCCGGTGTATAGGCAGATGTATACATCCGTAATCCTGTGCAATGTGAACTGCTGCATCTGCTTCTCTTTGACTTTGTCCTTCCCTGGTTCCCACAAAGTTTTGGGTTCAAGGAAAGCTTCCCTTTCAAAATAGGGCAAAACGGATGCAAAAGCGGTATTAACATTAACAATCATTTTAATCATTCTGATGTCACTCACGTTAATATAGAGAGAGAGAACTCTACAGTAAGTGCTGACAGGTACAAATGTGCCCATAGAAATGTTTTTCTTTAACATCAAGCTCAGATAAGCTTCCGAGGTGCCTAAATTCATTTTACTGGAAAGGACTGAGATTAGACAGATGTCTCCATTTAAAAAGGGAGGGGAAAAAAAATAAAAAAATCTCATGTAGATTTGACACTATTTCACCTGTGTTTTTCTGCCAGCCTATATAATGCTATCAGAACATAACCAGAGTTTTGATTTATACACATCATTTGACATTGACTGGCAGCTCTACAGAGAGCACGTGCAAAGAGATGGTAATTTAGAAATATGGAAAGTTTATTAAGCCAGATAGGAAAAAAAATAAAATAAAAATCTAATTTTAGTTTAAAAAAAAAAAAAAAATCAATTGTGGGCCAAACCAGTAAACCCCAACATCACTGCACTGAGAGTGTGAAGCTGGACAAGGCTCAGGATGTGCAGATGGCCCCTATCACTGCAAAAGGCCAAGCAAGGAATATGAAATGCCCTAAATTCTGGAGTGGGAGGGGGCTAACGTTTTAATCTGTCTTAATAGGGTAGGGCAATCTAGGTTATTAAATTGATCTTTTCCACTTTTCTGAGCTATTTCACCAAAGAGAGAGGTGCTCCTAGCTGTTCTGTTGCTTTGAGTTTCTCATCACAGGAGGTGATGTAGGAAACACTTCAGCTCCCCAAGTCATCCACAACCATGGTTACCTAAATTTACCACTACCAGTTTGAAAACTATCTTGGCCCATCAAACTCCTTAAAGTTGAAACACTATAAAAAGAGATCCTGGATAGAAGCTGATTTTCTTCCAACAGCATCAACGTTGACTGAAGTCAGTTAGTGTTATTGGTAGCAGCTTCAGGCTTTTGAAATGGTGAAATAACTGGAATTAGGAAACGACATATTCATTATAGAAATGTGATGAATTTTAAAAAGAATAACACCCCCATATATTTTGTTAAGATTTTGGGCAGAAAGTGTCATGTGGTCACACAGCTGGCCCTTTTTTCTTTAGGCCATAAAGTTCATTATCTTAACATGATACTTTTCTCCCAGTAAAAACATGAAGATGGAACTGGAAGCCTGCAAGCACAAGGGTGGTGCGAAGCATCTTCATGTTTTTCCTCCCTTCTTTGCATCTTGCATGGCATAAGTTAATTGAAATCTCTTTCTGCTTATTTTCCTTTTAAGTAAATTTTACTGCTGCTTACAAGCTCTGAGGCAGGAACCCAAGCCATCAGCATCCCCCTGTGCTGCTCAGATTCCTTCACAGCCTCAGCATTGGAAGCAGACTTGTGCTTGTGTGAATGCAACATTATGTGAATGAGAAGACAAAATTACTACTCCTAATCTCTCCTGAAGACCAGCCTCAACATATATCAAAAGCACTGCCCATCTCAGAGACTTAGAGAGAAGCACCATTTCCTGGTGGCACTTCATCTTGAAGAGACAACAGATTGCAAACCTTTAGGTTTGTGGAAACTTCATCTGGGTGCACATTCTTCTGTGTGAAACAACCTTTGCATGGACAAGCAAGAGGTGTAATGCGAGGTCAGGCAGCCTTGCTTCATGCAGCACCAGATAGCCCACACAGTAGACAGTCACATGCAACTTCTGGCCCTAAATCATACACAGATCCAAGCACTTGTTTTCTTTTCTAGAAGATTTCAAGCTCCTATCTCCACTGTAGGTTGATGCACAATAACAGCACACCGGGAACTGTCAAAACTTGATCTGTGTGCATAAGTTTATGAATAATGTGTGCTTTACCTCATTACAGCAGGGAGAGCCAAGCCCAGCACCCTGTTATTTCATGGCAATCCCTACGGAAACCATGTGAGTGCTGGAAGTATTGGTGTCTGCGGGGTTACCTCCGTGGAGTATGTTGTAAATGGAATTTTTTTAGCTCTGAGGCTGGCCCCTAGGAGGGCTTCCACTGCTGTGATTTAGTGAGGAGGAGGGCACCAGGCACTGATCCTATCTGGCAGAGGGGCAGGAATGCAGCCTGGCCTCTATGTTTTGGAGTAGCCGGTTCTTGACATCTGATACACACTGTGGTCGGGTGACAGGAATTGGAATCTCCAGAGCTTTGCACGCGTCCATCAGCCATCCTATTTGTTTTGCTATGGAGTTTCCTGCAGTTTTCAGCTCCGTTGGAGCTGCTGTGATCGCCAGATAAGTGTGTTTGGCTGTGGGTGCGGCTGAGCCAGAGGAGGGTGCCATTTCAGAGATTGTGCTTTGGGATATTTTTAGCTGGAGGAATAAGCACGTGCATGAGGGAGTTTTCCTGATGAACCACGTGATTCCAGAACACTGTGGAGCAAGCTGCGCTGCAAGATTAGCTGCACATTGCAAACGTGAACAAAAACAAATGATAACTTTAAGTTGGCTGACACCAAGGCTGACTGGGAGCCCAAAGCAGCTCCCACTGGCAAGCAATTCTCCCATCAGTCTCCAGTACAGTTACTAATGTACAGTGCACAGAAAGTGGTTTGATTTTAGCCATGTTGTTTGTCTGTTAACTTACAGATAAAATGCCTCGTTTCACACAGAATCATAGAATGATAGAATCATTTGGTTTGAAAGAGACGCTTAAAGGCTATACAATCCAACTCCACTGCAATGGACAGGAACACCTACAGCAGATCTGATGCTCAGAGCCCCATCCAGCCTGATCTTGAATGCCTCCCAGGATGGTGTATCCACCAGTTCTCTGGGCAACCTGCACCAGTGCCTCAGTGCCCTGGTTGTAAAAAATAAATAAACAAACAAGCCTTCTCTATTTCCAATCTAAATCTCCACACTTTTAGTTTGAAAACATTTCTCCTTGTCCTATCTTTAAAGGCCCTGCTAAGAGACTGTCCCCATCTTTCTTATAGCCCCTGCTCTACGTACCAAAAGACTGCTACATAGGGTGATGGAGCTCAAATATACGGAAGTCCAGTACTAGGGAAGAAGCCAGAGCCAAACTGAAGATTACTTAATCCACAGCAACAGCAAGATTTTTAGAATGCAGATAAACCTCATGAGCAGGAGCTCTGGGGCATTTTCCTGGAGCAGCTGGGATCTAACACCTCGGATGTGTTATTACTGACTTGTGAGCATCTAAATCCTTCATACGATCAGGCCCAGACACTTCTGCAGAAAACCAAGTGCATGAATGATTGGTGGAGGTGCTTTATTAAGGTGATGATGTATGCAGAAGGAAGAGTATCCGGAATTATTATCCAAAAGTAGTTGAAGTAAACACATCAGCATTTTTGTTATTACAGTAAATAGCTGTTCATAACTTAACCCTGAAAATACTTATTGTTAAAAAGCCTTGAAGATATGGTACTTATCCCCTGATTTTAATGATAACTGCATGATATGACATCACCTATGCAACCAGTTAAGGTTAGGTACAACTCTGTTTTTCAAAGGGTGGCTTAAGTTAATCCTTATACATACAGATGAAAGATGAACTTCTGTAAGCAAATTTTGACAAAGGGGAAGGACAATTGCTGCATGAAGTACAGACCCAGGAAAAATCACAGATGATAGAAGTAGAGCAGTTCAGCATATTAACACACATGAATTTTTAAAGGTACATTTAAACAGAAAAAGTAACTGTCCAAAAATAAATGTTAAAGAAAAAAAACACCCTTTAAGAGTCATCTTTCAGTGTAGCTATTTTTTAAAGCCATTTGTTCCCCAGGGTTCTATGACACCACCTGGGAATAAGTTATAAAATTTAATGGGGCAATACATGTAAAACTTAGTCTTTTTGATTCTGCTACCTGTTCATTTCATTAGGTTATCTTAGTTCTCGTGTTCCAAGAGATAATAAATAATCATAGTCAACCTCAACTCACAGCCTCCATATTTTGTAGGATTTTCCAAACATACCCATTTTCCAAGACAAAGAATTCTCATTATTTTCTCTTTTCTCTGGTAATCCTCTCACTCTTTTCTGTTCCTGTACTCGTACTGTTTAATTTTGTTTATGTTGCAGGAGAAGCTAGTAGAGCTTCATTCAACTCAAAGTATATAGAGTAATATACACAGGCTTATTTTTCCCCACATTCATCTCATTGCTTTTCTCAATGATTCCTTACATTCTTCTTCCCTATCAATGAGTAGTGAACTAACGTCTTTCAGAGGACGCCTCTACAATATCCATAATGACTTCAAGATCGCTTTCATTCAGAAAATTGTATTTATTCTCCCTAATATTTTTTAAAGCAAAGGATACAAACGTTGAATCTCACCTATCTCTTTGTTATGCCATCATTCAGTCTATGAATTTCTCTAATAGCTTTCAGTCAGCTTTCGCTGCAGCCCTTGAGTACAATTTTATATCAGAGTTTTCACCTTTTCAGACAGTTAATGAAAGTATAGAACAACACAGACATCTTAAATCCATATCAGTAATCTGAACTGCTTCATTAAAATGATCACAACTGCTTATTCCCAGCCTTAATTTCACACCACCTATTAAATTACAATAGTAGTTTAGGTTCCCACAAGATTTTATGTTGTGGAATGTAGCGACAAGATTCCAAAACTCACTTGCAAGGCCATAACACAATGGAAAGTGCAGCAATGACAGCAGAGTAGCAAAATCATATGCTACAACAGGTGAGAACACGCTCAAATACTGCAGCAGTTAACACAGGAGAGGAGAAGGAAGGGAAAAGAAAGGGGAAAAAAAAAGTCTGCTTACCTTCAGAAGGTCACAAGTATACAGGGATCTCCAACAAAACACCCATACCTCCACTGCCAACCCTTAAATCAGGTCTAGAATGGGTGGATCACTCAGGAGCATTGCATGCACCTGAGGTCCCCTGCATTGGCCCTGCCTTTCCACCAGGCACTCAATCACTGCTTCGAGCCTTGACTTAGCATTTCTGTTACACCATTACATAAAAATGTTCAAATTATCCAGTTCCTTATGTTTATTGCCTTCTTCAGTAACTGATAAACATGTGTTCATAGCATCCTTCTAAATAATTTGCAACCCATTCTGGATATATACTTGAACTCGGTAACTAATCTAATTCCTCAGTATATTTGTGACCAGTCCGGAGGCCAGGATTCCCAGTGAACTGTTGTCTGAGTCATCCTGAAGCACCTCACAAACTGAGGTCACACACATACTATTGCTCCTCAGCCTGAGTTCAGAGTTGGCACCTGTCCACAGCCACTCATTACATCTGTGCTTCACTTCTCCTAATTCTCCAAACCTGATGGGTTTTGCTATTCAATTGAGTCTTTTTCTGAAGTGTCTTCTTTGAGTGTGATCCGCTGCCTCTTTCCTTGGGAAGAAACATGTTCCACTCAAACCTTTTCCTAAAAACAAGTAAGGAGCAAACCATGTAGAAAGCCAGTTCATACAAATTTCTATATGTTACTTTCTTCCTCCTATTTTTCCCGCAGTGGCTGCATGTTGCCCTAATTACATGCAAATTTGCATTAGAGTGTATGGGAACTGTTGAGTCACAGCCTGAACCACTGATTGATCACCTGAGGCAAGGACTGAGTCAGCCCTGCTAGCATAGGTGAAAGCAATTCAGCTCTGTGACCTGAAGGAGTGGAGCCTGGCTGTACCTCTCTTAGATATCATTTAGGGGCTGACTGGCCCAGGGGAAGGATCTTTGGTTGCTGTCACCTTTCTGTTGCCCTAATTTTTTTAACTGTAATAAAGAGTTACTGGACTTGACTGGGTTCTTGAATGGGTGGTAAAAATCCTCCTGGTCTTCTACAGCTTTCAACCTGTGTGGCTTATCCAAGTGTCTCTGGGGTCAAATTTGCATTTCTTTTTCTTCTTTTGTGCCTTTTCATAAAAATATCTAGAAATTGACCCAGGTTACTGTGACATTTCTATCCTTGCTGATTTTTATGTTATTTTTCTTCCAAGAGATTCCTTCAGCACCTATGATTTTAATCTTGAATGAGAGTTTCCTTATTATCTGCCAGGTGGGTTTTTTTTGTTTGTTTGTTTTGTTTTGCTGTTTCAAAACAAACTTATTCCAACAGAACTAGAGATCTTCTAGGCCTATTTTAATGCTGTACATGTATCCTTTTCCTGGAATTTATAGTGGTCGATCTGTGGAAGTCATAAAGGTATGCATCAGAAAGAAGATGATTACATCTTTCGTTCTTCAGGCACTCTGACCCCACAATACTGAGTTTCATTGGCCTGCCAGATATTTATCTCAGAATGTGTTGTCAGTTATTTTAAGAAAATAGTTATTTCAGTTTTCCCATATCCAAAATCTGCTAAGGAAGTAATACAGCTAAAACACAGCTGAGTATATTTATACATATACACACACTGTTTTGTTATAAGTATATTGAACATACGTATGAATTAATGTATTCAGTATATAACAAGTGAATTATGCATAAATTGTATACGCACTTATAAATGTATGTATGTCACAGTCTTCTGCACTTCTCCAGCATCATCATAAAGCATGCAGAGAGACTGATCCAACTGTACTGATGCTTTCCCATGTGTGTTCTTTCATTCAGAATATCTTGTTTTTCATGGATAAAACAAAAATTACCTCCCACAGACATTGCTCTAGTATCTGTGTGCCATACACACATTTAGGAGGGTTTCCACTTGACCTAATATACTAAACATATTCTTGGTCTTCTTCTCAAAGAAATACGCTGGGGGAAAAATCCTTATTTCTTCTTGCAATATTTTTCATTTGTAGTTGGGTAACACATTCATTCATACCACAGTAACCTGGAATGGATTCTACTTTCTAATATGTTCCAAGTCTGGAACAAATAAATATAAAACATCTCCCCCACACGGTTCTGCTGGTTAGCATGCAGTAATTAACACTTCTTAAAGTGACTAAAATTTCAAATGTGGACATGCTCTGTGAAAAAAACCTCGTTGTCATTATACAATGAGTGCTTCTGTCAGAGGATAATAGGTATTTTTAGCAGCCTCATAGCAGTTTTGTCACATTTTAATCCATAGAAAATCATCCAACTTTGGAGTCTTGCAATCCTGTGTTTTCACTGGTCAAGACATCAGCACTTTCACTTTTATGAAGATTCCCACTTTGTTGTTTCCATCCCTGTTTTAGGAATGTTCTGACACAAATTTCCACCAGATTCCTGTGGTTGAACAGGTCTGGAAGAGGCCAATGGGAGACCACATGTTGGATCCCATTGCCTGGAGTTGCACATAACTAAGGGAAGGGAGGACATATCAGTGGGGAGAGTGGAGGGTATCCTCTGGGTTTTGCAGTTGGCTTCACTACTTTTGCACAAGTAGATGTAACTATTAAGGCGCACACAAGTGCAGGTTCCAATCTGTGCATATTAAAAGTCACTGTTTGCAATGGGTTGTCCATCATTTATCCATGAGTTCAGAAGGCAGTGGGAGAAATTTCTACTTTCAGATGAGTTAATTGTGCATGCCATTATAAAACAAAGGGATCGGAGTGAGTTTCTTGTAAAGAATGGCAAGGTGACAAGTGTGAAAATGCAGTAGGTTTACACTTGAAAATTGTGTTTATTTGAGTGCCTGTGGCTTAATGTGAGCAGCTGCAGTGGACAGACTTGACCAGGCACAGGAACATTTTTGGTTCTGCCTTGGCAGCCAAAAACCAGCACAACTATGTTGGGACAGTCTGCAGGAAAGCATGGAGCAGCAGTATTAGAGGGGAGCAGAGCATATTTTTGACTAGCAAGGCAGCTCAGCCTGAATGTGAGTTGCTGTGCTGGGATGGTGGGGAAACAAGACCAGTAATTATTGCTGGTGGTTTTACAGCGAGAAGCTTACGGTGCTCATGTGATACTGAGTGCTTGTTGTGTGTCGAGCAGTTTTCTGAAAGCCTTGGCTTTGTTTTCCCTTAGTCCTGAGAACAAAAAAGAAACATTGCAAAGAAAGTGAAGAATTAATCCAAAGAGAACAATGGAATTGTGCTTGATTTGTTTAATTCTGAAATCAAGGTCACTTAGAAGTACCGTGGCTTTTATTTGTTTTATTGTTGTTTTTTTTTAAGGATTTTTTTTTTTTTTTTGGCAACATCTTTCTTTTCATTTGACGGCCCTGTCATCCCAGAACTGTATACGTTACTGATCCTGCCTGTATTCAAAGCTGTTATTAAGTGGAGTCTTTTAGATTTTAGAGAAATGATAATGGTTCCAAAGATGACAGAAAGTGGCAGCTGGTGACAAAAAACCCCCTTGATAAGACGACAACAGTAAATCAAACTACTGCCACTTTTTCGTTTCATGTTTGTTAATACCACCTCGCCTTTTGAAGTTTAAAGCAAGGTTCAAAAGAGCCAGGTGCTGAATCATAATATTAAAGCAAGTAAGGAGCTCCATGAAAGAGAGGAGATCTGAGAGGGGAAAGCAACAAACACGGCTTTCAACTGCCTTTTGTCGGCCTTTCTGCAGATGTCACCAGTTGTTATCCCCAGCAGAGGCTTCAAGCTTGTAGCAGTGCCTCTGGCTGATTCCAACTCAACGTTTCAAGTGTCAATCAAATAGGAAGGACGCAGCTTAGGTCCTGGTCATTGTCCTGTGAAAAGAGCCAAGCATTTAACATTGATTTAGTTCCCTCAATATACAAAGATAGAGCCAGCTTTGTGCAGCAAAAGGGCCTTTGGCAAGGTTGCTTGTAGAGCAATTCCATTGCATCCGATGCTCCTTGGTTTAGCTGTCACACTGCAGTGTCTGGAGTCCTATGAAAAGTTATTCAGGAATGAGTGAGCAAATTAAAAAGAAATAACATGCTCTCCTAAATAGCAATGCAAGCTATAGAAAGTGCTTTTATCGTTGTTTAGCCCTGAAAAGCATTTTTAATAAAATATTTGGTGCTTTTAAATGCCATTTAGCAAGGAGAATAAGATGTTTCAGGACAAGAGGGGACCCTTATGAAACCCATCTCCGTTGGCCTGGATAGCCAATTGTACCCACACAACGTTTTTGGCAAAGTGCTTGCTTTTCAGCTACCACCATCCTCCTCCTGCATTGTTCTTCCATGTGGGTGTCAAAAATACCCCCAGGCCCAACAGCAGCAGAAAAGATTGCCTTATTTCCATGGATACCCCACACTCCTGCTTCCTGTCCTTCCCTGTGTCAAATTCCTGCCTACCTCTCTGTCACATTTTCCTTTAAAAGATTCTCGTAAATTGGTTCATTCCCATCCATGGTGTTCCCCACCAGCTCTCATCAGCATTGTGGATGAGCCCTGGGAGTCACTTGGCTTTGTCATAATCACATCGTTGTCCTTAAAAACCAAACTGAAACTGTGTGACACACAAATAAAGTGTGACTATCATTTCAAACAACAAGGATAGATTTCATCTTTGAACCGTTAAATAATGTCAGATTTGTGCAAAAAGATATTTTACCGTCATATTGCTTACAAGCAGGGCTCCTTCTTTGGAGGTTTCCAGCATCTTTCCATTCAGCCTCAGCTCACTGGTGGCCTGGCTAAGCCATACTACCCCGCTATCATGGCAGCAATAGCTCTTGTTCTTGTTCATGTATCTAGCTTTGATTAAAATGGCTGCTGTGGGGGTTTATTGCATGGATTTGTTGTTTCCAATGTTTTCAGCCTCCTCTGTGCAGAAATACAGATTCAAAATCACAGAATCATATATCATGTTGGGTTGGAAAGGCTCTCAAACATCATCCAGTTTCACCCCCTCTACTTGCAGGCAGGGTTGCTGACTGCTAGATAAAGCACTACATTTGAATACGTCACAAGAAATAGAGCATCTCCACAATGACAATCACATTTCAGAAGCTCACTTTTCTCTTTAAAGGCTAGCTTTCTAATCATGCCTTCCTAAGCAGAACTGCTCCAAATGACGGCATTGCTCAGCTCAAGGAAGCAGTGGGGACCCTCAGCAGGGTGCACTGGTGCCTGCACGCTGCCACACTCCAGCAGCTGCTTCATGTCCTTGTGCTGCTCACCTTATCTTCAATTTAGAACTGCAGAGGATCTCACAATAGTGCATGTATTTTTACATACATGTATTATAATGGAAACACTTATTTCTGCATTTCTAGAAAGGAGAAGGCATTTCTAAAAGTAGCTGGCACTTCAGTGGGCAGTTTCAGAAAACAAGACACACTGAGTTGAGGGAATGAAGCACTTCTGTGGACTTTCATTCAAATTTTTAAATACATTTGCCCACCATGTGCATCCCCAAAGGAACAAGACACCCCCACTGGCACAGCCATGGTCACCCACCCAACAGCACCTACAGACCAGCACAGCTTGTCCTCCTTCAGCATCAGGGACAGCAGAGGAAGGCAGGAACCTTCTGTGTGGCCATGTTGGGCATCACAGCATATTACACAGGCAGCTCAAGACATGTTCTGCATTAGGGATCAACAAGGTATGAGAGAATAGAAATCAGAAATTAGCAAGAAAGCTAAGGTTTTTCATACTTCTTTTTTTTTTTTTTAAAAAAAGGCAATGTTTAAGTTGATTTTTCTGTGCTGCTCATTAACAGTGACCATAGAAGTAATAATAACCCAGATAATTTTCCCCCTTCTTAGCTTTAAATAATCACACAGTTTCTACATATCCCATGTAGTCTCAAGTTCCATCAGAACATGAATGGGCCTGGAATTCATCCAGCTCTCAGGAGACTCCACTAATTTTCTACCTGCACATCTTATGGGCTGCTTGGAAACATCCATGCAGTATCCATGTAACCATATCAGGCAGAGGACCATCTCTGGGTGACAAATATCTGAAAGCCATTTATGGCCATTCAGGCCTGTTCTCATCAGAGGAGACTCACTGAGGAAAGGAACCAGAGATGCTTCTACTCCTGCCCACTTCTGGCCAGATCCTCAGCATCCACCCTGCTCCTTATTCAAGGCCCAGGATCTTAAATCCTCATAGGCAGCAGTGTGAGGTCTTCGCAAACTCCTCTGCATGGCCACACCAGTCTCACTCCTGTCCCAGGAAATTTGAAGACCAAATGGTCTCTGGCACAGTACAACATTTCATTTGGGGAGTTTAAGAAACTGTTTGGAAAAATGTTCCTGGAGAAGGAAATTACTGTAAAGTAGAAACAGAAATGTACATGTGCGTGTGTCTGTGGGTGAGAGGGAAGCAAGCCAAAGATGCTTCATTCTAAACGAAGCATTATAAACCTAGGAAACTGAGGACTTCAGTGAAAAAAAAAGAAGTTAAATGCCTGTTGATACAAGAAATGCATAATTAAGGTATGGAGATAGGTTTACCATTTCTTCACAGTAAGATAATGAAGAAAAAATAAAGGGGAGGCGGGGGGGATGGGAGGAAAGGGGGAAAGGTGGCAAGGGAAAGAATGAATGAAATGTTGGAACGTAAGTTTGTGTCATGGTCACCAAGACATCTCACTCTCAACTATGTGGTAGTGCAGGTCAGAAAACAGAGCACAGCCTCTCTGGCAATTTTGTTGCTTTGTTTGTTGTCCCCCCCTGTGCCCAAGCTTTTATTTCATTCCCCACCCACAATAACTCATTTACGCCACTCTGCCTTCACAACCTGTTCGCTCCCAGCCCTCCCACACTTGATGTGGATGTTTTTAAAGACTGCGTGTGTGAGCCATTCATTCTCCTTGGAGGTCAAAGCAAAGCAAGTGAAAGAAGTAATTTTCTATGAGCAAGTAGACGTAAGTACATTGCAAACCAGCTTCAAAACTTTTTGTACAGCAGTGCCACATACCACATCCTTGGAGGTCATGAGATAATGCATTTACATTCTTCAGCATTGTGAGGGTAATGTTTCCGGTTGCCATTGTGTCCGATGGAAATAATGGCTTCTGGTCACTGCAGGTTAGTAGATGCAAACAGCAGACTACATCACAGCAACTTTGTTAATGCAAAAACCATTGTACATCCAGACGTTTCTGTCTTATCCACGAAAAGTAGTTGCCTAAGTGTTTCAGTGGAAAAAAAAATGGCACAGTCCTGCAAGTGTCAGGGATGTAGCATTCATGAAACAATTCACAATTTCATTTTATAGAAGGATGTCATTCTTTACAATAATCACAAAATATCATCCTGCATAAGCGCCTATTATTGCCCTTGTTAAGGGCTATGGCACAATGAATCAAGTTTAATTTGTTTTTGTTTTAGATAGTGGAACTCTGTATTTGCTCTTTTTCTTCATTAGCAAAATCTCAGTGTATGTAGTCTATGGTGAGCATTTTCATTCACCTTTCCCACGCAAATACCCTCTTCGGTCTAGTGATTCTCATACAACTTAATTAATGGCAGACTACAAAATCTAAATTACAGGCATTGTCCTCTTCTTCATTTGTCAGGCAAAAGTTTTGTGATGGTGTCTCCTGTCAACATTTTCCAGAGCTGGTGTGACTACAGGAAATATCAGTACATTGTTTTGCAACTATTTTCAGTGCCTCTAATGATAACTATGGCTCAGCTTTGGATATTATTTTCAGTGCTACCAGAGATTCATAATCCCAGCTTGAGTCATCCTTATAATTGGAAACACAAATGGTTTAAAAT
Organism: Coturnix japonica; assembly: GCF_054131305.1. Classification (NCBI taxonomy): domain Eukaryota; kingdom Metazoa; phylum Chordata; class Aves; order Galliformes; family Phasianidae; genus Coturnix; species Coturnix japonica. The sequence continues at coordinate 18,605,769 of NC_140665.1, read as the reverse complement.
TAAGAGCCAAACCTAGATACCCTCTCCTGCAGGACTATTCTGAAAGCTATGCTCGGCTACTCAATATGATGGTGGCAGAGCTACTCCTCAAAGCAAAAAGTCTCAGACCTAAGGCACCTCCTCTAATTCAAGATCAGGACGGCCTGGCCTCAACATTTGTTGTGCATTTTACTGTGCTTAAAAACTAAGACAATCCTGGGATTTTTAATCTTTTTAATTGCTACACAGGAAAGGAAATGCTAAAGCATAGACATACCTTCACTAGTAAGGTAGATGCCAAGCACCAAACAGCAGTGCCTAACACCCACCAAACTGAGCATGTCATCACAAAGCACAGAAAAGGTGCTGGAGAGGGCTCTGAAAATCTCCAGTCCATATGTGTACTGAGAGTAGGACTGTAGCTAACACTGTGTCAGGTCTAGGGCTCTCTTGCAAGAGGTACAGCTTGTCATCTCCATCAAGCAGGTTTATTTTGCATTGAATAATTAAATATACACAGTGAGGGATGGGAAATCCCAGGAGAGCATGTGCTGGTCTAAAGAGGAAACTCATTCCATCTCTTTGCCAGTGCAAAGAGAGTTAATACTATTATTTAGGCCCAATGCTCTAAGGATACAAATGAGTCTAGGTTTCGCAGAGAGTTAGGACAACTGATCTACCAGCAAGCTATCAGCCTCACAATCCCCTGCTCAGATTCAGTATGAGAAATGACAAAGGAATCGTGTCTGTCTTTTTCAAGCGTGTTTTCTTTTTTCTAGTTGAAGCTATTCACTGAATGAGAACTACATTTGCAGATAGTTCTAGCTGCTCTGAAATGGCATTATTGTTTGATTCTTTACACCAATCACCTTTATTGGATGTATTTAATATGGCTGTCATCAGCAAGCCACTGGCTCCATGGTAAGCATCAGACATTCAGGTTTTTCATATGCTTGTCTCACAGTCGCACTAGCTTTTTCAGTCTTCAAAATGGTATCCATAGTCATCGTTCTTATGCCTACAGGCATGCTGCCACCCATACATTACTACTCCATTCCTCTCCAATTCATTTGTATTTCATTGCTCATGCAAGTTACCATGATGTTAAATAACAAGCTCACAGCTGGTATTACTCTGAGTAACTGTAATAAAATTGTTTAGGCAAACTCCTCAGAGAGCTAATATGATTCTGCTCAGCCTTTCTCCTTGACAGAATCAAGCCTCAGTCATCAGTCTCCCTGCTAGGTTGCTGGTTTGCAGTGTGTCACATTACATTCTCTCTGTCTGGGACCACCAGCACCTTCTGCCAGCTGTCAGAATATAGTTTCAATACTTTGGGGATTCTTTTAATGTACCTTCTGGACTCTGCACCTTTAAAGCTAATTTTTGTAGAACAAGAAGTGTAAGAAACCTTGCTCTTGTAGTTTTCTAGACAATGATTAAATAGAATTTGCACATCTAAGGTATTTTGGGAATCTAGTGGAAGGCTTTAAAAGATGCCCATTAAAATTCAAAGAGCATAAGACTTCAACTCAGATAACATAGCCTTGTAACGAAACAGTACAAGCATATGTAATTTTAGTATTACATATATGAAGTCAGACACGTACATATGTGATGGAAGATAAGATGATAACACTACATTTTAAAAACTGATCAAGAAAAATAAAGCTTTCAATTAATGTGTCATTAAAATGTGTCAAAATATTTTCTGTTTAAAGTAGCACTTACAATTAAGCTAGCATGAAATGTATCATAAACATAATTATTGTATGAGTTAATGAGTTTAGTTTTCGAATTCTTTGGTTTAATCTAGTTCCCATTAGTCAAAGATTTCTGTGTGTATGAAAGATGCTGCAAGATGGCACAGGCTAAAGTATGGCAGGATGTGTGTGCTTGCTTGGTCTTCTCATATGCAGGAACTGCCAGCTAGCTCCATCACTGGCATTCGGTTCATCTGAGGATCTGGCCCCTAGTGTGTTTATTATTAGATGGAATGGATGAGAATATACTCATTTTCTGCTGAACTTTTTGATGACCTTGCTCTTTCTTCCTTTCTTTTCATTTCTCATACCCCATCCAAAATTTGTTCTGCAGAAATTCAATGTCCCTGCTTTTTTTCTTTCCTCGCTTGAATCTCAATTGCAAAGCCAATGAGATTTCATCATGGCATATATGCTCTTCCACTTGCTATCTGTAATCACAGTCATTGTGAAACTCAAAGCTAAGTCAAGAATTGTTGCCTTTTTATGGCTCCCTCTTTTATATATGTTGTGTTGGAGAGCGGTCGTTATCGCTTTTTTTGTCATTATTTCTGGGCTTCACTCCATTAGCTAGTGAACAGGCCTTCTCTTCTCTCATTGCTTTCCTTCAGTAAATACTGTAACATTCAGCTTCCTTTCAGGCTTGTGCTTTTAAAGAAAATCTTTGTACAATTAAAGATATGAAATTGCTAAATACAAGGCTGCATTCATTGTTCTCCCTTTTTAAAGGTTTAATCACACTTAATGGCTCTCTTGAAAAGTTGAATTTTCCATGTTGATGGTTTTACCCCACTGAAAGAGTTTGCTAATATACTTTTCAAGTGTTTTCTCCTTAAATGAGCTATTCAAGAAGTTTTGTTCAGAATAAGATGGAGGAAGGATATATCCAGAAACAATTACGAAAAAGGTCTAGGGCTCTCTGTTTATTCATTGATGGGGATTTGTGAGCTCAGCAGCAGTCAGAAACAGAAAAGGGAAAACATAGGACTGTCCAGTTCTTAAGGACATATCCTCAAATTTCTGATGTTCTTCCTGTTCGATCAGCCTCAAGGTTTCCCAACATGCAGACCCTGGTGCATAATGAGCACCAGTAGTGGCAAGAGCCAGGCTGGGTAACCAATCCAGAGAGTTGGTGCTGCGCCAGTGACTTTGGTCCCAAACTTCATCCCAGCACCAGCCACCACTGTGTTCTGTCTGAGCAGCAAAAGGAAGAGCAGGGAGCTGCAGTGTGGCCCCTCCAGGGTGGAGTGACGTCTTTGCAAAGAGAGGAAGCACACAACTTTCCTAAACCCCTGGTAATCCTCTCTATATGTGACTGACCAGCCAAAAGTCCACAACTATCCCTGCAAGACACAGACAGGACACTCATGCATTGTTTGACTTTGAAGTTTCACCATGGTTACTTATCATACATAGGAACAGAGCCATAAACCCTGTGAAAGTTCTGAAAACTTCCAAACACAGCATCCCATTTACTCAGCAGCACAAATTCCTTTGGCTTGCCCAGTGTCTTGACAGTCAAAGCCCTTCAGGGTATTGGACTTTGCTTCCTGAGATATCACATCTCCTTCCACCAACATGACCGCCCATGACATCTGACGGGTACAGCCTGGACCGTGAATCAACAGGGGAAATTTGTGAGCTTATGCAATGAAATTCTGAAAGCTCCTGGATCTAAACTCTGTAATTCACATTTACTTCTGTACTCCCTGATACCCACTGATCCCAATATATAAAGAAATAAATATGCAGTTCTTTTGCTACATATCTGATTTTCCCATAAACTTTATTAAAATAAAAACTTCAGGTTCCCAGTTCCATTCACTAACACTCAGAACCATAAAAAAACCAACACAAACCTTAGGGGATATCATACAAACAACAGAAAAGGGGACACAGAACAAAACAATCTCTGCTATTTTATTTATATGTCTAAATACTTGGCAGTCTTTCAGCTACTTTAGTAATGGAGGCTACATAAGTAGGTAGGTGCAATGATAGTGAGATGAAGATTATAAATTAAATGTAGCAGGAGTAATATTTCATCTGTCTGTCTCAGTCCTGATACCACACTATAAATCCTGAGATACTTTAGATTAGATAGATGTGATCTGCCAATCTCCACTTAAAGATTTTGGGTCTGCTCCCAATAAAGTTAATGGAAGTAGGATCAGCTCTTTATTGCTCCCATGCTATCAGTGTCTTCACTTCCCATCAAGCAATTCACGCTATGTATTATATTGATGCAAAAGTCTCACTCCGCTTGTTTCAATGCCAGCGGGTTTGTTTTGTCAGGGGGAGCTCTACTAGAGTGGTAGTGCTTTAACATGGAAATCCCAGACTAGGTTCACTCAATAGGATGAGGGGGAATGGCTTTAAGCTAAAAGAAGGGAGATTTCAGTTAGGTGTTAAGAGGACATTCTTTACTCTGAGGGCAGTGAGGCAGAGGCACAGGTGCACATAGAAGCTGTGGTGCTCCATCCCTGCAGGTGCTCCAGGCCAGGTTGGATGGGATCCTGGGCAGCCTGAGCTGCCCTGCATTGGGCAGGGCTGAAAACAACACAAAATGCAACATGGAACTGGCAATGCACCAAGAACCTCAATGTCAGTTAGGGACTGCATGCTATGGGATTGAAGTCATCACACACAGCCATTTTAAATGAAGATGTCCTGCTTGCACTCCACCTAGATTTGCTCAGGTTGCTGCTTACAGAAGTCCCAGTGCACCCTGAAGCACACACCCTGCTCCTGCTGGCATTGATCAGAGCAGTGATTTTGAGCAGTGCCACAGGCAGCTGCTGGAGAAGCGGTACAGAAGCGCTCCAGGTGAGTGGCAACATCCATGCCCCTGACCTTTTCCCCCGCAGATGGCTGATAGGCACAGCGCTATCAGGTTTCTTATGGCTGCAATAACAGTTGCTTCCTGAGTCACCCGGGGTGGGCATCGCCAGACAGGGCTTTGTCCTGTTCTCTCGCTTAGGTTTTCTTGTTGGTGCTGTGCTAGGAAATACTCAGCCCTTTGTTGTCCCAAATCCACCAGGAACACCACCAGAGGACATCTTTAGAGGCCATGTGCTGTTTGTTCAGTTTGTTTTCTTAAACACAAAGTGTCTCCAAAGTTACTGATTAATTTCACAGAGTGCAAGGAGAACTATTGATTTCTTCTGACCCTTTAAGATATAAAAATGCAAATATATCACCAAAAGAGAATATTTATTTACTTCTTGCACCTGCTAACATGCGACTTTAAAGCAATAAGGAGCTCTCACTGTTTTTGCTTTGGTTCAGTGAATTTTCACAGGATCGGTGTTTCCCTGCAACAATCTGCTCACACAGCCTTCCTCCCATTGCGCACACCCGGCTCCGCGTGGCTCCGTGGTGGACCTGCAACTTTGCTGGCGTTGTTTGTTTTCAAAAGACAAATATTGTGCCAGCGTTCGCTTCAATTAGGAGACTTATTTGACAATCTGACTACTCCATCTGATGCCTCAAGGGCAAATTTCAGCACTTTATGAAAGATGCTGGCCAAAGACTGATCTATATGAATAAAATATTGAGGGGAGAAGTTGTAATGAACATTTGAAAACACAACTATCAAGCATTCATTACAAATATTTACATGCAATAAAGGATCTGTTTTATCCCCAGGAAGGCTATCACATTTGGACAGAAAGCTGCCATACTCCATTCCAACTCACTCTGTGATGCCTCCATGTCAAGAGTGGGGCACAGTTGGTGACACGGGACTTCAGAGCAAGGCTCCATAGAGCCAGTCCTACAACCAGTGGCTCAGTAAGGGGCCTTCATGGCACCACATTGCCATGGGCTGCTTTGGGGCTCAGTCATCCGTTTCTACATTTATCACCAGAACAGCTTATTTAGTGATGGTGATGGCTGCCCCATAAGGCTCCCCAATGCTCCCGGTACCAGGGCTCTCTGGTCCCAGAATTCATCCACAGGAGCATGGTATCACCCACCACCTAAATGCATGCAGATAAAACAGAGAAAAAGGTGACTTTGTAGCACTACTCTGGGTGAAATTCCATTTTTTTTCCGCTGTCTGGCAGCGTCTGATGTGCCTCTGCTGAAAAGGTTTCTATTTTGATGAAGACACAAAGGCTTGAACGCTTTTCTGAACCAATTTGGTGGCAACTGTGTGCTGGGAATTATTCTCACGAGGCTTCAAACCTGTGCAAATGTTTTGAAAGAGACATAACCTCGCTTTAATTATCATCTCAACACTTTATAGCAAAGATGTGATCTCCTATAGCTCCTTCAGGGTCATGCGGATACTCTGAGCCTGATCGTTGGATGGTGGGAACTCATGCACTGGCTCTGAGGCCGCCTCTATTTGCATCTGACTCCACTCACCCATTCTCATTTCACAGCCAAACACAGAAGCATTTTTTTCTATGGACTTTAATTCAAAGGTCTGTCAAACTACAGCAGCTGGGAATGCTCTGTTGGAATGACTTTCCGGTGGAATATCTGCCTTTTATAAAATTGGGATTTCTTTTATGGGAAAATTTCAATTTTGCCAGAAATTTCTCATTTTTCTATTAGGAAAATCAAACGGATGGCTCCACGACTGCTTGGCTGGAAGGCCCCTGTCGATTTTGTTGTCGTCTGCAGGGAGAGAGCAAAATTGACAATAGTCTTCCAGGCAGGCAGCTGGGGAGATGCAGCAGGTCTGGAAGAGGGAGGAGGGGAGGTTGAGTGCCCTGGCGCTCTGCCGGCCCTGCAGCCCAGCTGCCTCCCCAGCAGCCAGGCTAGGGGGAAGACGAGGAGGAGGAGGAGGGAGCGGCAGGCGCGGGGTGTCCTGCCTGCAGCAGCCTGCCGACTGGGCTCCTGCCGCTCACCCTTTCGGCAGGCAGCTGGCAAGCCCCAAGAAATTCCAGTTTGCTTCCCTTAAAAGAGGCTTGGGGTTTTGTTTTATTTTATGGAGAGTTCTTCTCAGGGAGAAAAAAATAAAAAAAAAATAAAAAAATAAAAATGTTTTGTTTTTTCTCAGTTTGAAGGGGATTTTGAAAATGACTGTTTCGTCACAGGAAGGAATTTTTGTGATTGAGCTGGCTTTACCTCATGCCTACTATATTCCCAGAATATATATATATTCTTTTTTTCTACAATCCATACATTGTTAAAAGTGCAATGCAGGAAATCAACACACCTGTGTGGAGAAGACCAGCGGAAGGGCACCACCGGCTGCACTGCCCTGCCAAGCCCTAGTGCTTCCTTTACCATCAATGTCCTTTAAAGTGTCTTAGCATCTCTGTGCCTTTGCCCATCACTGAGCAATAACCAAAAAGGAAGCATAACAGGATAGATAAGCTGTAGTCTGATGCCATTTGGAGTGTCCGCCAGATAAATCCTAGAATTCAAGGATTTTATGGTTTTGGTCATAGATCTTTACGTACAACACAGTGAATGTGCCTTGCTATAACATAGATCATAAACTGGCAGCTGAGCCCATTTCAGGCTGTTTTAGCAGGCTGCAAAGCCTCTTCCATTGTGTGTTTGTATGTATTTCTCACCCTTCCTGAGGGTGTACAAGTTACCCCCTACTTAATCCGCCCTGTCTACCAGCAGTAAAGGCTGCAGCGACAGCGATGGGAGGAAAACATATAGTCACTTCCTGACTCTCTAAAAAGTGTTTAGCCTCAGTAATGAGTTCTGGAAGGCTTCCTTCGAGATTTTACATGCAGAAACACACACAAAAGCACTCCTGCTGTTTCAGAACTCATTATTCTTCAGATCCTATGCAGATTTTTGTAAAAGACTAAGAATTATGAAATCTTTGAATCGTTATCTGCAGAAAATCAGATAGATGATATATTTCAACAAGAACCCTTTCAGAAAAAAAAAAACAAAAGAAAAAAAAAAACAAAAGCAAAAACAGTTAAATTGTATTTGTCTGCATTCCAATAATCCATCCATGATTATCTTATAGATGTGACACCAGTATTGATGGAACACCAAAATGTAAAGGTATCGGTGCAGAACAACATCGGCAGAGTATAAGAGCAAATATGACTTCTTTAATAGTAGACTCTCTTATTATTTTATAGTGTGGGCTTTTCAGATGATTTATTAATGCTAACAAAGATGAGTGATTTGGAGGCTGCATATTTTTTATTTCTTAGGAGTTATTTTATTTGATAATGTCATTAAATATTAGAAACTATAACAGCTGGTGTGTTTATCCTTACTTGAGTGTATTAACCTCTTTAGCCCTTTTTTCCAGAAGAAGGATTCAGCATTACAGATTTGACTGTCAGCTGCAGTGCCTGGCGGCCCGTTGGATTGGCATCCTGACAGAATCGAAAGTCCAGTGCTGCAAGTAAACATGGATGACATTGCAGATAGATAGAACTGGCTGACTTGAGGCACCTGCAGCTGTTTGCACCAGAATAAAAGCAAAGGTTGTGGTTGTCGGAGTGGAAAAACACTGAATTTACCTCTAGTTATTTTGCTTGGGAATTCTGCAGCCCCCCCTCCTCACCTTTTTTTTCCTGGTTATACGTTTTGGAACCTTTCCACTAAAAGCACATTAGGCTGAAATACCTTAGTGAAAAAAAATCCACCAGACACCAGAGGGCTTTGCAGCCCACATTGCCCCCTTTTTTTCCTTACATTCATTCAGCGATTTCCCCACTACTCCCTGGTAACAACCAGCCCTCCACCGGTGCGAGCACTGAGTTGCAGCAAAGGATGCAAACCCTAAATAGCCACAAATAATTCTTAGCAGCTGATTTTTTTTCAATCTTGAATAGCCAGAAACACTTCTCAGCAGCTGATTTTTATTTATTTATTTTTTTTAACTTGGCATTCACACAGACTGCCACAAGCGACAGAACGACAGCAACCTAAACCATTTTGTTCTGCAGAAAAGCACTTGATCTCTTAAGTGTTCCTGCTTCCTGGGACAGCTCCCCAAAGTCCTTGGAAACGAGGAAGGCAGCACAGGAACACAGGAACGGAATAGCTGCTCTCCCTGGTACCCTGCGATCACTCGGCATGGCAAATTCTGAGCCAGAATATTCATTTCTGTAACATCGCAGATCTCAGCATGCTTTACAAACAGCAATTAATTGCCATAATCCTCGGTAAAGGTATTAGACCTAGTTCACCAGTAGATAAACTGACGCACAAAGCGCTTAGGGGACTTGCCCAAGGTCACTGAGGCCCCACAGCCGGGTGGCAGCGGGGTGATGCAGAGCCGTGCCTGGCCTGGGGAGCAGCAGCCGAGTGGGAGAGGCGCACAGGACAGACAGACAGGAGGTGTTTGATGGCTGGTCTTTTCCCCTGCGCCACCTGCATCCCTTCACAACATCGGATCATTTACATTTTGAAAGAAAGTGTATTCTTTTTCATCGCGGGCCATTGGTGAGCCTCATGCTACCTTTTGTGCGGCACCCCCGCTAGCAGAGGTGGCGGAGTATCAATCACAGCTCTCCCTGGGGTCATACCTTACTATGCTGGCTCTTGATCAGAAAGAAGCAGATGGTTATTTACAAATAAAATAACCAAGACCTCGAGAAGGTTGGTGGTTGTTGTTTTTTTTTTCCCCAAAACCCTCTTACAGATGAGGCCAAAATAAGGTAAAGTTGCTCGAGTCCCCTTCTGCCAGCTCTCAAGGTCACCGCCTGTCCTACCAGAACACTTTAGCACGTTATCAGTTAAATTTGCCAAAGAAACGTGTGGCACCTGACAGAGTAGAGCTGCCTTAGATTATTCAGCAGCTTTCATGAGAATCTGGCACTTAAACCACAATGTGAATTACTGCTAGATTATTGTGCAGGAATATTGTTATCTGCCATACACTACGTGTTTGTAATCAGTTCTTTACAAGCAACGCACAGACTGCCTTTGAATCTTTTTCAGTAGCCATGGTCACCCTCCTTCTTTATTTAGTGTTAAGTGTTATTCACTTAGCAGTAAAAAATGAACAAAAGAGAAGAAAGCAGGTGCTCTAAGTTTACTCTGCAGCCAGCTGTCAGGAAGACACACTTTCCTTATTTATTTATTTTTGTGGAACATAAAGAGGATTTATTGAAAGCGTTTGGAAAAAAAATATGAACCATACGTTCAATCGGTCTTTTCTGTAATCAATAAGGTTACTGAAGCAGAAAAAACTATAATGAGTTGTCACAGAATCTGAATTCCCATTTGCCTCCATTTATAAGTATTCAGGCAGAAAATCATCACGGAAAGCTGAAGTTGGGAAGCAAGGCCAGGCTATGACTCTTTGGTTGGGTTCATTTGGAATTTACCAGGTAGCATTTGACCAACAGCTCACTGAGCATCAGGGCAGATACAAGTCCCTCTTTGGGGCAGGATAAGTTACAGTCCCAGATTTCCTTGTATTTCCAAAGGAAGACTTTGGTCTTCCTTTGTCCAGCCACACCAGTGTGTCTCTCTGGGATGGCCACAGATTTCTTCACTCTCCATTTTTTTATCTAAGACTCCAAGGTTCCCTAGCTCAAAAGCAAAGGAAAGCAGAGCAAAGGAAAACAGACTAAAGATGGCAGTCCCAAAGGCATCTGGAGAAGACTTGGCCATAAATCTCTGTGATTTTCATGTCCTCCATTCCTTTCAGTACACCGTGATAATGTTGTTAAAATAATTGCCAAAGTGTATGAAAAATAGAGGTGCATATGTGCTGGACCATCTATTCTAGTGCTAAGATCCCACTCTGCATAGTGTTAAGGTTTTGTCAGATTTGTGCTGGCCTCTGCTTTGCACCAGAGAGCCAGGCCTTCATGTCAGTTGTAGTAGATGCTATGCATGGGCCAAGGACCCTGTGCTGAATTGTGAACAACCTCATTCACGACCTTAAGCTCTATATGTCAAAAGTTTGTGGAAGGATGTACATCAAAATATTTAGCTAGAAAAATCCTGCCCTCACTTACACCAAGGGGCATCACTGAGGAATGCTGGATTTAAGGCACATTCTAGCTAATCATTTTGATCTCTCAAGTCACTGCATTTGGTTTTTAAAATGTCGTGGTACTTCACAGGCGTATAGCTCATGTGGTTCCTAACCTGATAATCTGCTACCTGTTTGGTCTCATGATTCACCAGTCCCATTGGAGACCTGTGGAACAACTATTATTTCTAAGAATATATTTATATTAGACAGAGAGATTATCTGATCTCAAATTACAGAGCAACATGGGAAGATAGACAGAAATCTACCTACAATCTATATACAAGATCAAGAAATTAAGGTATCTGAATTTAGATTTCTACCAGCCAACACACAGCTTTTAAAGCACATATTCCTGATCGTTTTCAGTTGAAAACTGAAAACTTTTCGCTTACATGTTTTCACATCTTTAAAGAGAAAACTTTAAAAATTCCATGGTCAACAGTTTTTATGAAAAATAAAACAAATAGGTCATCCAAAGCAGTTAAAAATGGAAACTTTCTGTCCAGATCAAGACATTGTTCAATCTCTTTCATTCTCTGAATGCTTCTGAAGGGTACCTTCTCCATGATTACATCGTGTCGTTCTTAGACAATGGGGATTTAGACTTTAATCTAGAAGATTAAGTCAAAGAGAGAAGAAAATTCTTTCCCTGAATGGTTGTAATCTCTTTCCTGTTTCTCTTCTCTCTCTTTTTTTTTTTTTTTTTCATTTATTTATTTATTTATTTATTTTTATCCAGTCACAGAGTTGAAACAGGGAAAATACAGAACATTGCCAAAATCACATAACTTTTAATGGCTTTCCTGTTCACTTAACCCCACATCAACAGTGTGACCTTTCTGTCCTGAACCATGAACCAGTAGGGTGGGGAGACCACAAGCAGGGTACATCTGGCCTCACTCCAGAGCCTACTGCACAAAGGAAAACGTGGGATGTTTTGTGGGATATTTTTAAAAACACTGGGTGTCTCTTTCAATATACTTGCACTCTAATTTTGTGGAAGCTGGCAATAGATACATTAACCAGTTGGCACCCACCCCCAATAAGACTAAGAAACAATTAGCAATTGGGCAATAAATGTTACTGAAACTATATCTATTATTCTTGTCTATATTTCTTGAACATATCCTAAATTTGTATATGATCTTTGTGTTCAGGATATTTACACACTATAAATGTATTTGTCCTGCAAGTCAGGAAACTGTAATTACTGTTAGCAGGAAAATTGAGGAATAGCCAAAAACTTAAGGAAAAAAAATGTTAAAGGCATTCTAGCATTGCAAGACATAGAGTAATGTATTGTTAGTCCATAAGGGACAAATGTGATGATCTTCTCTGACCTCTTGTACAACTCGGGCCATATAACTTCCACAAATCAGTTCATTTTGTGTAGATCAAATCTTTTAGAAAAACATTCCATCTCGATTTTAAAATTTCCACTGGCAGAGAAAGTGCCACAACCTGTGGTAATTTTTTGCTCTAAAGGTTAATTGTGCTCCCTGAGAAAAATGTGCACCTGATTTTTAAACTGAATTTGTCTCTATAAAATTTCCAGCGTTCAGAGTCTGTTGAAGACCCTTCAATTCAAAAATTACATTCCCAATGGAGGCAATTAGTGTGGATTACCTCATTTAACTTTAAAAACAAAACAAAAAAAAAGAAGTATCTTGGTCTCACCTAGAATTTGGGGATCCTCTTGTAATCAACCAAGAGGAACAGGCACTACAAGAAGGCAATTCATGGCAGCTATCTCTGCATGGGATTAGTTGCCTGCCCACTTGAGATATCAAACTTCTGCACTGAATGTATAAGTATAGCCTAGATCATATGCCTCCATTTCAGATGGGGAAAATTGGACAAAACAAATCCCATAATCATGATCAGCTTCAGTAGCCCTCGGTTTGCTGAGCAGTACATTGAATTCATTACGCTCTTCATGGTAAATCTCCTCTTCCAGTTCCTCAGCACTTCCTGGGGATCTTCTCTCGATGCTCATCAGTTTATCAGCACCCTCTTGGTGCTTGATGTCTAGGTGTCACCGCCACCACACTGCACTGGCAGTTTTTGATTGGCTGATTATCCACCCATGAGTCCTAAGTCTTTTAAAAAGTCATATCTACTACAGGCAAGGTCATGCAAGGCCTACCTCTGCTGTTTCTAGATAGAAAATACTAGAGTTTGGCCAATTTGCCAAAACATCATTATTATTCTCTACAATCGACACATTCACTTTACCATTGTCTACTCTCCTGGTATTTACATAGTCTGTAAGTATTACCTGCAGAGACTGACATTTTTTTTCTTTCAGAATATGGTTAGAAATGTTAAGCAGCTTTGCATCCAAAGCGATTCTCTGCAGGACTCCAATAGAAACACACCTGCTTAATGACACTTTCCCATTTATAATTACATATTGAGATGTACCGATTAGCTATTTTTTAATGCATTTGATGTTTGCTGCAATGATTTTGTAGCATTCTCATTTCTTAATCAAAATGTCAGCTGGTACCAAGTCAAATGCCTTACAGAAATCTAAGTACATTACATCAGTGCTATTACCTTTCTCAACCAAGCTTGTAATCTCATAAAAATGATATCAAGCTAGTTTGACAAGATCTATTTTCCACAAACCCATGTTGAAAGGCATTAATTATATTACCTTCCTTTAATTCCTTATTAATCAAGTCTCATATCAGCTGTTCCAGTATTTTGCCTAGGATCAATGTCAGGTTGACAGGCCTATAATTACTCAAGTCATCCTGTTTAACCTTTTTAAATATTGGCTCTATATAAGCTTTCTTCTTACATTCTGGAATCTCCCAGGGCACAAAGATTTGTTGAAATTGTCATTAATGGTTCAGAGAGTCCTTTTGGTAGTTCTTTTAAAATTCTTGGTTAGCTCCTGCAGCCATAAATCACTATTTCTGCAAAAGAGGTCTGGAAGTTCCACAAGATCTTTCAGTATCCAAATACATACTCAAGTCTGTCTGCTAGTGAGTTGCTCAAAAAAAAATGGAAAAACACCAAAATGTGAATGCCCATCTCTGTAGACTTTCAAGGCCAGGTTTGATCAGGCCCTGGGCAGCCTAATTTGGTGGTTGACAACCGTGCCCATAGCGGGTGGGCTGGAACTAAATGATCTTTAAGCTTCCTTCCAACCTAAGCCAGTCTATGATTCTATTTGACTTAATGATTCTATGAATTTTCCCCACTCTGCCCAGGCTACTGTACATAAAGCATCTAAATTCAAATGACCACTTGCCTCAGAGCCCTGTTTTGAATAATGCAATGAGATGACCCCACCTCAGTTTCACAAATAGCGAATGGCAGGTACTTCCAAGGAGTGTCGCAAACTTCTTCTAAGAGGCACTGCTAGTACTGAAGTACATGCCTTGCCTTACACCCTCTATTGATATTCAGCACCTTTTGCCCTTTGGTGGCACAGAGGTTTCCCTCCATATGCACCACTGCACAGCTGAGCCTTATCTGGGCTGTGGATGAATCCTAGCAATCTGACTAGTTCAATTAAGTTGGAAAATACTTGATTTGGGTAACTCCTACATGGAAGAAAATAGATCAGCTTCCATATATATTAAATACTGTCTAAGAAAACAGCAATTTGCAAGGAAATAGGAAAAAAAAAAAAAAGTTGCACTGATTATAATTTTTAATACAAAAATATTCCCCATACCGAGATGTAGGATATGTTTCCAAAATATTACAACTTAAAAATGGGATGCGGAAAAATTATCAGTAATTTCTACTGCATTACTTCAATAATGCATTATTCTGTTGTGATTCATGAATGTAACATTAGTGAACCCTGTTTTAATTTTAAAATGATCTCATTTGAGTCCACTTTTACTACTCAGAATACTTCGTATTGTGGATACCCAGCGAGCCAATCTCCTGACTAGGTGAAGAGTAGGTATGTCTGTGCTCCCACCCCTATGCAGCCTCTATGCAGCAGGCAGAAGTAGTGTTTCTAATTCTAAGTGTGCATGCCTAATTTAACTTTGTTGGTAATTTAGCTAAGTTGTGCACTGAGATTTTTTTGTGAACAAGTAATAAAATGCATGGACAATTTTCCACATAAACATTTTCTGAGTTACTTGCATACCATCTGAATTCTCTACATGTTCCTTCTAACAGACAAAACCCCCAAAGTTTTTGTTTCTGTTGGTTTTGGTATTTTGTTCAGGTATCCTTGAGATTAGTTAATGAATTAATTATTTTCTAAATTGCCCCATGCCAGTGCAGCTCACAGTCAGGAAGCATGAAGGTAGGGTTGTTTGAAAAGCCGACTGAAATATGCAGAGCCAGCTCAGACATGTGTGAATATGTAACATAGATATAGATCTATCTACATGTAAATGTATGTATGTATAGACATATGTTGTTTAATACAATTATTATTCAATAGAAAGAAAATCACCTCAAATTTAGTAGGGAAATACCACTATAAAAAAGAAATCTAAACTAATTAACATTTAAAAAATAAATCTTACCAGATAGAACGCTTTTGAACTGTAAAGGTGTGTTAAGTGAAAGAGAATGGCACTAAAAGCACTGTATTATTAAAGAAAAAAGAGTCACCCTCTTAGTTAATATTGCAGATCTGACTACCCCACTGCAAAGAAATACAGCAGGGAGAACCATTACAGTAATGGAAACAGAAGTGATCTGATGCATGAGCCTCCTCCCTTCTGTGCTTCAGATTCGCTCCCACAAAGATGAGTAGAAGTGTAGAGATTAGTAAGTAGTATACATGGGATAAATATGAGATTCCTAAATAAACTAACATACTAAAATTAAAACTGAAAGCATAACTGTTTTACATAGCATACATTTAACCTATGCAACAATAAGCAAGGAGTGCCAAAGGTGGTAATGGGACTAGTAATGACACCAGCTGAATTACCACCAACAGATATAAAAATCTGTGTAAATACCAAATATTGTAAACTAGGGATTTTTTTTTCCTTTGGAATCCATATGCAACAGCTTTACAGTCTTTTTTCTGGGGTGGTTTTTGTACCATCATATCTAAGTCAACAAACTTTGTACTCCTCCAAAACTGTTTCCTACAATTCCCACTACAAATCCAACACCACACTGCTACCTGACAGGTACCTGTTGTCTGAACCAAAGTCATGGAGTATCATTAACAGCACTGCAGCAATCAGCTCAGTGCAGCACACTGGCACCTGGAGATGGAATAGACTACATAGTGTCAGTGTTGGCTCTTTCTTGTTTACAAAATGCATCAGTCACAAACAAAAAAGTTACCATTTTTCGAAAGCTTTGTTTTAGCAATTCACACTTGTGGATAACAGTCACAAATCATAAATGTCACACCTTTGTCGCCAGGATTTGAAGAAATCTGCAGGGTTCCTGTTTGGATGCAAATCCCGGTAGTGAAACCTCCTGTGACTCACATCAAAAAAACACTAAAAAGGGGTTTGATTTTGGCAGTTGCTGTCAGAGCGAGATGTTCTTTCAACTCAAGCCATCCTGGTCTGGGGAAGGCTCTGTGTCTTCTCCACTGAGGTCTTGGCTTCTGTCTTCCCGCATCCCATCTTAATCACTAAGCTGGGAAACTGAAAGTCTGTGCTAAGCGCTTCCTTCCAAGGCAAGCAGGTCACTTTATTGACATCCAGAAACTGTTAGCACTTTGTGACAGCCTAACAAAGGTTATCTTTTCCCACAAATTCCTTAGGAAAAAAAAAAAAAAAAAAAAAAAAAAGAGATGTGTCAAACTAAACATTTGCCTTTTATGAATTACAATGTTTAAAGTCTCTGAAGGCTCCAAGGAAGAACCAGGTTGGCAGCCCAGTTTAATTTCCACAAATCAGCAACATTCTGGTTGCTACCAAAGGATAGCTCTTTTGGGGTCCCACACCTGCACCACATGTGGTGGAGAGAGCAGGGAGTGGTGGGCTCTACATCCTTCTACATCCTTCAGCCCTGGGCCTCTCACAGGCTGGCACCTACCAGCATGCAAAGGCAGAAATCCCACCTCACCTCTGAGAATTCTTACAACTGCTTCCCAGAGAGTGTGGGTGCTCCATCCTTGGGGGTGTCCAAGGCCATGGATGGGTCTCTGGGCAGCCTGAGCTGGTGGAGAGCACCCATCCCATGGCAAGGTAGTTGGAGCTTAGTGAATATTAATGTCCCTTCCAACTCAACCACTCTGTGAGTCTATGATACTTGTGGGTCCCTTTCAATTCAGAATATTTTATGGGGAAAAGCAGCAAGGCATGGGAGTATCCATAAAACACCCCTCACCCAACAAATGTCTATTTGTTTGCATGCTGCTTATTCCTTCTCCAAAGGAAAATAAGATTTTACAGAAAACAAGTCCAGTTCAGCTTAAGTTTCCTCCTCTGCTATTTTCCTTGTCCTTCAGGCTGGCACTGTTCAGCCTCCACATTCAAGCACTACGCCTTTCCTCTACAGCACAGTTAAGAAGCACTCACATGATCATTTAAGTGCACGCTTTACTTATCTATCCTTAAGAACACAAAATAGACCTAGGAAAAAAAGACGATGTCTGTATGCTCATTAAAACACTTCCAGCCCAGGGCAAGGATTTGATCAAAAGGATTCCTGCCAATGGAAGGGCATGCTGGAGCCATTGTAAGAAGTTGTGTGCGAGCGTCCGCGTTTCTTTCCTTTTCTTTCTTGTGCCCTGTCCCTTCCACTGCTACCTCCGATCCTTTTTCTTCCAGCTGGGGGAACAGAAGAGATTTCACTTCCTTGATGACAATCGTGTCCTTTGAGCAGCCAAAGCAAACGGCACTTTGAGTTCAAATGAGACTGTGACATAAACCAATATTAGCCAAGACCAACACATGTTTATTGTAATATAAGTAACCTTCATTCTGATCAGCAGGTTTTCCTCACCCCCACTGCAGTTTTACTCATTGCCTCTTTTATTCTTCCAAAATGAATAAATGAAATGGCTGCACATTTTTATTCACAGCAGAGGGTTTTAGAACTTCAAATCAGAGAGGCGTTTTGATTTTAGAAATAAACTCCAGAGGAAACAGTTTCAGCCAGAACTTTTATATCTATTTTTTTAAAAAACCAGTTTAAGGTAACATCAAAACTCACCTTTCCAAAAAAATGAAACCTCACAGCATTCTTTCAATCCAAATTAAATAAAGTGTAAGCCCCGTGTCCTCTTCCTTCATATTTAGAGGGAACGAAAACTATCCTGCCCATACTTTAATGGTTTTGTCTGCAAATCCTAAATGCTCTGCTGCTGCAAATTTCAAATGATCTTATACAGCCAAAGTCTCTTTGGTGTCAGCAGCTGCCCAGGTAGCAACACAACCACGAGAACGCTGCTGATCAGAACAATGAATGCCTGATCTACAGATGTCATTTCAAGGCAGAAATCTTGATGAGCATTGTAGTGACATTACAAAGTGGATTACACGTACTGTATCTGGGTCAGAGAAGGAGTTATTTCAGTGAGGTCAACAAAGTGCTTCTGACCAAACTTACTTTTCCACATTTAGAGAGTGATGCTTTTGTTTGTTACTTCACCTTACATTTAATAACAGTATTCTTGCTGCATCTCTGCAGCAGTTTGCAAGCAAAGCTAAAAGGAAGGCAAAATAACCCTCTACCAGGGGCTGCATGATTCCAGGGGCTAGGTACAGATCCCTGCTCTATTCCCCTCTGTGATTGGGGGCCCAGCCATTGCGTCCCAGGCTCTCAGGTGTATTTATATGTTCATCACCACTTCAGAGAAGTTTCTGAGCTATGTGCCTAAAGGCTCTGTCCCTCAGTTTCTCCCTGCTTCCATTCCCACCCTGATCTAGCACTTGGCAGCCCTGCCCATGGCAGGGGTGTTGGAGCTAGATGATAATTAAGATCTCCAACCTAAGCCATTCCATGATTCTGTGATTCCCCACCCAGAAAGAGGATACAGTTATGACCTTCTTGCTTTCCAGAGATGTTAGGTGTTTAGGAAGAAAATACAGACAGGCTCTAAGACCCTCAGGTATTTCAGCTCAGAGGTTGTGCAAGTCCCAAAAGACCTGACTTCAGATGTGTATGGCTCTGTGTGGTGAAGATCTCGCTGTACAGCACAAAAGCTGCCTCACCTTGAACCATCTTTCCCAGAAATGATCAGTAGCTCAAAGGCTAAAGTAACTTATCTACATGGCAGGCAGGAGATAGAGTTGTCCTGTTCTGAGAATGCAGCATTTCAAAGCTTACAACACTATGGATGCAAGATAGGGGTACCTGTTAGGGATTAGTGAGATTTCTTTTTATTCATCTCAACTTTTTCTCTCCTTCTAAATTTAAATAAATAAAGAGGTACTCAAAAGTGGCATTGGGAATTCTAACACACAGGTCTGCTCAACAAATTTATAACTGAAAGCCACAATTATCAAGATTGCAGGATTTAAAAAAACAGCATATCAGATTGAGAAGACCTGTTTGAGAGTTTAAATAATTGAAATTAAATAACATTGTTTATTTATTTGTTTGTTTGTTTGTTCTATCCTATCTTCAAAACCTGTAAAATCTCATGCGGGTAGTAAGAATCCTACAGTATGCTTATTTTTCTGCGATGAGAGTAAGACTATTCCAGAGTAGTGGTACCTATATGAGACACATGAGACTCCTGAGGGGATGATCCTACACACGTGAAGGACAACTAGGATTAGCCTGTTGACTTCTGCAGGCATTTCCTTCAGCTAAAACCCTCCTAGTGCTGCATTGCTTTCTTTAATGGATAATTCTGAGCAAACACTTTTGTTTTAAATCATTGCTAGGGTTACGTAAAGACTGAGTACATTGCTTTATTGTATGGTTCTTATTCTATCAATCCATGTTATCCATGGTTTAAGTGGGAAAGCAAAGTACCCCCCGCTTTGTTTTAATAAAGCTTTACCACACACATAAATAACGGGCACAATTTGTTTCCATTAGGAAGATAAGCTTTCTTCAAAGCAGTTCACTATTTAAGGCTTTAAATTTTCCCAGCACTTGCACAAGGTTGCAACAAACCTTGACTTATTTACAGAGAGATGTTGAGTGGAGATAAAACCACTTAATAATCCACCAGTTCTTGCTAAATACATATTCCTTCCATGCCCTCTCTGAAGGCAGGTAGGATAGCACTCTCATTTGGCGTATCCTTAAAGTACTTGGCTATCCCTTTATTTTACTGAAAGCTCTTTGAACCAATAGTTCTGATAAATGGGCTTTATGGCTTTTCTTAACAAAACAATCCTGAAAGTGTTTAGGGTTAAAAACAAAACAAAACAAAACAAAACAAAAAGCCCTTAGGCATTCATTTGAAAATAATTATACAACAACAATAGAAAAGGGAACAACAACAGCATAAACAGACCAAAATGTGCCTCTTTCAAGAAAAGTTGACCAGGTGGCCTCAATGAGAAGAAAAAAAAACTTCCAATTTTTGGAACTTCTGTCAGATTCGCAGCAGCAACAACAACCAACTGCCCCAAATGCCCCAACTGTTGAGAAGAAAATATTCCCAATCAATAGGAACACCTGACATCGGCACGTCTGAGCCCATTCCAGCCTTTGCTGTGTTTGCTGACAAGGACTGCACTTCAGCAGATACCCACTCACAGTGAGGCCTGACCTAGTGAAGCTGATACGTTGTCACAGGGACCCTACATGTATTTATCAGATTATTTTTTTCCTTTCTTTGTGTTCAGCTGTCACTTGAATGAAATCAGGTTGCAGGGTTTTAATTATTATTATTTATTTATTTATTTACTGAAGCACTCATTCCTTTTATCCCTGCATTTGGTGCAGTTCTCAAGAAGCCTTGCAGCATGTCTCTGCTCACATTTCCTCAGAAACATGCCACTACAAGTTGTCTTTCCAGCCCCATGCTGATGCTCAGAAGGCAAAATGAAGTCTCCACCACACTTCTGTCAAGCCTTTTTTCCAGCCCTTAGTTCCGTGTTCCCAGTTCCACATCCCTGCCTCAGGCACTGTTGTATTTCATCCATGGTACACTTTTGTCATAGAATCATAAAATCCTTAGAGTTGGAAGGGACCCTTAAATGCCACCTAGTCCAGCTCCCCTGCAGTGAATCTACATCAACATCAAGTTGCTCAGTGGTCCATGTTTCCAGGAATGGGGCATCCATGCCCACCTCTCTGGGCAACCTGTGCCAGTGCCTCACCACCTTGATTATAAAAAAACATCTGTATATCTTATTTATATTTCCCCTCTTTTAGTTTGAAATCATTTTCCCTCTCTCTCCTTCCCACCAGAGTACTTGGCCCCTGTCCCTGCCCCCCAGGACACCACTGCTTCCCATGAAGAAAGTAATCTCACTAACATTTTCTGTCTTTCCTTCTTCTCTCACTGTAGGATTAGTAGTGGTAACACCTTCTGTGTGCAAAAACAGACATGCTGGAGGTGAAGTGGTCAGCAAGGCACTGTGGGGGTCTGAAAGTTCAAAAGTGAGGGAGAGTTTTGACTTTGACTAACTTCAGGATGCTCACATTAATTAAGAGGTATATTCCTCAGGTGCCACTGCTGGAGACCACAGCAGGTGAGGCAGACCTCTGACCCTAAAAGAGTTTGTGCCTATTAAGGCCACAGGGAACATGGTGAACACCTGGAGCGTTAGTCATCAAAGACCTTGCACAGCTCCCTCCCCACTGTTATTGCTCTTGCCATTTCCCTGAGGAGATGTGCACCTATCCCTGTGTGAGGTGAGGCTAAGCTCCACACCTTCCCCTCCGAGCAACCGACAGTGAAAGGAGAGCAATCAGCAGGCTCTGTTTGCAGACAAGGTTGGAGAAAATCCCTCTCTGTCCCTTCCCACAGGCTCTGCACACAAGAGCGCTACGCAGCAAACAACAAATACAGCATTAGTCATTTCCTCCTCGCTGCCAGCTGCTGATGGTTTGCATAAGAAGAACCCTTGGACTTCAGATTATTTCTTAAAACACCTCTTGCCCCAAATCTCTCAGCAAATACTGGCTGGAAGGGTGCCTGCTAGGTCACACACTGCAGTGTCAAACCACCTTTCCCACATCCACCAGCCCTATCTGGCCCTGCAAGCATATATCCTTTTCCCCACCAGCATACTGAGCATCCCGTTGATATTACATTTTGAAAACCTAATTCCTACATTGTAGTAGTGTGGATTCAGGGCAGAAATCAGACTTTGCTGCTTGTTTTGCAATTAATACTTGGGTCGTGCTGGCATCTAAAAATTTCAGTTATGGATCAGGGGCTGTGAGACACTGTAAGGCTAAGTGACAAAAGAGACAGCCTTTGCCCTCAGGAAACAGCAAGTCAAGTCAGTCAAGTCAGTTGTCTGATTTGGAGCTCATTTGCTTTGGCATGAATGTGTTTCCTCAAGCCTTCCTTTGTCTTCCTCAGAGAAACATGTTCCCAAAGAGGCTTGGCATTGACTTCCTTGACATGAAAGCCAACACCTCAATCCGATGCTTTCGTACACAGTATCTCTTTCATAGGATGAGAGCGAATGGCCTCAAGTTGCAACCAGGGGAGGCTGAGGTTGGATGTTAGGAAGAATTTCTTCTCAGAAAGTAGGTCTGGGCACTGGCACAGACTGCTTGGTGAGGTGGTGGAATCACCATCCCTGGAGGTGTACAAGAAGCGTGGAGATGTGGCACCAAGGGTCACGGTTAGTGGCCATGGGGGCACTGGGGTGATAGTTGGACAAGATGATCTTGGAAGGCTCTTCCAACCTTAATGACTCTATGATTCTTGTTCCTTGAGATCATCTATCTAAAGTTTAACACTTCTTTCATCTCCTCACAACCAGGTGAAACACCTCCCCTAGGTATGCGTGAGGTTGGGCAGCATAGCCTACTGGGCATTTCCTTGAGGTGATTCCTCACTGTGGAGTTGGAATAGTCACAGTGGAGGCCTAAGATGTTAGGATGAGAAAGGAGATCTGATCCTGGATACTTGTCTGGGAAGAGCAGCACAGTCAGCACAGCCCCAGATTCTTCAAGCAGGCAAAGAGCACCAAAAAAAAGTAAAAATAAAAATAAAAATAAAAATAAAAATAAAAATAAAAATAAAAATAAAAATAAAAATAAAAATAAAAATAATAAAAATAAAAATAAAAATAAAAATAAAAATAAAAATAAAAATAAAAATAAAAATAAAAATAAAAATGAAAAGGAAGCACCAAAATTTTCTGTGACACCATCACATGATAAGATTCTTAAAAGACGGTGAGGGTACAGCACAAATCACTTCTATTTGTTTCTGAACCACACGGTTTCTATGACGATTACCAGAAGAGCAAATGCATGTTAGTGGGGAAATGAGACCCCAGATGTCAGACGTAGAGTTTGTCCTGCCTTTGGCATGGGCTGTCTTTGAAAGGCATCTCCAGACGCTTCATGTGAGATCCATGTCCTCCGTCATGATTCATTTTATATTTTGCCAAGCTTTGAACTTTCCACTTCTCCACACTTTCCACACACTTCTGTATTGGATACTTCTTCCTTCAGTTGCTTTGCTTTCTGCCTTCTTAGGGGATCCACATAAGTTTTCCCTTCCTGGTGAGTTTATTTCTGGGATTGTATACAATTCTTAGGCACTACTCTCATTTAATCTGCTCTAAATATATATGTTTCTTCTCTGTCACCACTTTCTGCATTACTTACCTTTACGGGAAAGACAAGACTAGCCTACACTCTGCTTGTAAATCAGTCACTTTTTGAAAAATCTATTCTGATATGGAGCTAGTTGGTGGGAGCTTTCTGATTCTCATTAGTGCTTCATTTTCTTCACCCTCCCCCCAGCACCACATTCCCAGGAAATTATCATCTGCCTCTGAATCTGCTCCCTGTCCTCTAATGTGAGCACACTGAGGCAGTGAATCCATTAATGTTTCTGGCTATGTCTACCTGTGCTGTCAATAAATCATATTCACCATATCTCCTTCAGTGACCCCTTGTTCCTTACATACTTGAGTACTTCCTTATTATTTATGTTAACCTCCTCTGCAATCTTATTGCATTTTTTACCTGTTCGTGCCTTGTCACCGTTTTACTGTCTCATTTTGCAGTCATGCTCAGAACCTCTTTTTAATATCTCACATGCAGCACTTCTCACATATTTGTTATATATTTGTTCATTAATCATTGGGCTTGGAGGAAAAATGATCTTCTCTTGTTTCCACTTCAGAGCTAAATCACAGATCTCTCCGTCTTTGCTTCCCTCTAAAATACTCTATCACTGTTAATACCGGAATATAATTTGCATCTGAATTTGAGCTGATCATGGGCTTATAGTCCTTACCCAACAGAAAATTAGCTTGCCAGGAACAACAGAAGTTAAAATAAAGAATGAAGATAAATGAATATGTGTTTCCACGCTGAAACCTGCTTGCCAGGCTCCTCTATTCAGTGGATATTGCCTCAGGACAGTTTTCTAGGTCTAAAACAATGAACTCTACTTTTAGAGTCTACAGCTTAACTTCTTGTTTGTTTGCTTGCTTAATTTGAGGCTTAGCCTGTGCTCTCCCAAGGAGTCATAAAATTATTATGGCTAGAAAAGACTACCAGGACCATTTAGCCCAACAACTGACACATTTCCCCCATACCCACTAACTGTGCCTCTCAGTGCCACATTTCCATGTTGCCCGAACACTTCAAAGGAAGGTGACTTCACCATCCCCCTATTGCAATGCCTCATCACTCTTTCTGAGAAGATTTTCCTAACATCTAACTTCCTCATTGCATTTCTTTCTGTACCTCCTCATCTCTACATGCAAGTGGAAAGAGTATGTAGAATTTTACACACATGTAGAGACACAGACACATGGAAACAAACAGAATGAGCTACCTCTTATATTCCAATGGATGATTCTGACAGTGTTGTACTAGACCGAGGATGCCTAATACATCAGAAAAAAAGACTATTTTCACAGTATTCATTCCAAATTTGCAGATGCTAGCCTTTGTAACCACCCATGCTGCTGAAGGCATCTGTGAAGTAAACGCATATTCCAAAGCATGAGGGAGTATCCTAAATATAACTTCTCTGACAGCACTATAGGCTGATATGTCTTTTGATACCCACAGAAAAGGGCAGCTGCTCAGTGTCAAGCTAATACTGCTTATGTGCGAATGAACTTTCCATGCTGTATATTCTATTTTATTCTGATATTCTTGTGAATTTGGGAAATAGTCTTTGGCTGCATTACAAGTATGACTGTAGCCACTATTTTAAGTGGCTTTTGCCTGTGTTGACTACAGTATATTATCAGCTGCTGATACATTTTCAAGTACTGTTGTACATTCTTAAAATACATGATCTGAAAGCAATGGATCACAGAATCACAGAACTGTAGGGGTTGGAAGGGACCTCTAGAGATCATCGAGTCCAACCGCCCTGCCAAAGCAGGTTCCCTACACCACGTCACACATGTAGGCGTCCAGGCGGGTCTTGAATATCTCCAGAGAAGGAGACTCCACCACCTCCCTGGGCAAATGGATAATTTTGTATTGTATGTTCATTAATATATGTAAGTTTAAGGGAGTTCTCTCTTCTGTTAGATCTCTCCTCATGTTGATCAGCAAGAAGCAAAAGGGTAAAAAATTACAAGCAAAAAAAGTTTCTTTCTAGAATTCACTAGGAACCATTCAATTATATAATCAAGTTGAAACAATGCTGTTCTGCAATACTAATATTATTTGTTACTGATAGGTACTGAAAATGAGTTCACAAGACAGCCCCATCCCAGACAGCCAGAAGCCCAGTGAATTTGGAAGGAGGTAGGAGACACTAGTCTGAGACCCTGCTTTACCTATCATAGACAGAGCCCCCAATACTGCAGGCTGAGTTAAGTTTAATCTGGCCGCTTCTATATGCTTTCAATGCAGACTTCTAAATCTGAATTCATCCAGACTGCCTTATGGCTGCTGGAGAAAAGCAGGATATTTTAGCACTCATTACTTAAATCCTTAGCATAACTGTTGCTCTCTATCAACTATAAATGGAGCTAAAGAGAGTGAATGAGATGGAGAGGTCTAGCCTGCACAACCTGCAGCTGAGGAGCAAGAACCCACTGACCACTCAGTCAACTTTACAAAAGGAGTCAGCTTGAAAAGGAAGGATAGAAGTTCAATCCATCACCTGTAGGTACAGTCAGCTGTCAGGGCCTGTGGTTACCTTTGCCTGATCCTTTATGCCCTATTCCTCCAGTGTCATCTACCTTTCTCTGCTGTGTGTGGTCGGCATCACACTGAGAATCTGCTGAGCAACCCCACTTGCTTTTATTGCCCTAATCCAAGTTCAGTGGGACACCTCACACCTGTCAGCTCTACCTCTAGAAAGTCCTTGCCAGGTCATGTACTCATATTGTAGTTATCACTGAGTTTTTCATGCTGTCTTTATATACACAATAGTTTCCACACTCTCACAGAAGGCTTCATGGGCTCAGCCTGTGCTGGGAGCTATCAGGTAGTTCCCAATCATTTTCTTAAATAGACATAATATTAGTATTTCTCTTGCTAGGGTAATAACCTATCACCTGTGAGATGTAGTAGTTTAGCCTGTCCCTTTTTACCATAAAGTTAGGCATTTTTTTTTTCTTTACTTTCTACAAAAAAGATAAGGGATGGATCCTCTCTTCCTTACTGCTGTTACTTCCTAGCCCGATTACATCCCCTACAGCCACGTAATTTAGAAGAGTGTCAGGGCTGCTCTAAAACATGCAGGTGTCCGTGACCCCCACCAATCTCTCCATTAGCCAAGGATCATTGCAGCGATTAGCCTCTGCTGCCGTATTCCCTCTTCGGGATGAACCAGGATGAATTTCAATTACTGCTCCACTCCCTTCCTTTCCCCCTTTATGACTTCTTTGAATCCCCTATCATGGTTCAAAATATTCCAGTCAAATTTCATTAGGAAAACTTTCATTTGCTTAACTCTTATCCTCTTGTGTCAGGAATGTTTGTGTTGCCACCACTTGAGCATTTTCTTTCTCATGATAGATGGTGTCACTGGATCCTAAATACTCCTCAGCTTCAACTTAATTGATCAGACTTGGCACTTGTCCCAGAATGAGGACCTGAATAGCCTCAGACTATGCATACTTAGCTGTTCAGCAAGCCATGTGAGATGGCAGTCTTGCATTACTTCTGGAAACCCATTCCTCTGCTTCACTTCTGCATTGTGGCTGTCCCAATCAATAGCTGAGTAATTAAAATCCCTCATGATCAATGTTCTAGCTGTTTTACAGATTTCTCTTATCTGTTAAAAGATTTGCCAACCTACTTTCTCAGCCTGCCCTGGGGGTCTGTAGCAACATCCAGGAACAACATAATGGCCTTCCTCAGCTTTGGCCCAGACAGCCTCTGCTCTAAAAGGCAAAACATTTGTAGCACTTCCTGCTCGAGATATGGATATATACTGCCGTCTCTGTACCAACTGAAGAACACAGCCTGTTTCCTTTAATAAACTTCGCACCTCCATACTCCATTTTAAGTCCCTTTTAGCTCACACATTCCAGGAATATCACACTTAGCCTTGAAAATGCATATTTCCAATTGGTGACCTTATTAATATGCTCACAGCATTTGTATAGTAGATATTTTCTCCTCCCACCTTTGCTTTACATTCTCATTATCTCCTGCAATGACAACCAGTGGACACATTGCTGTGAGATCCATGCATTCTCTCCTTTAAATTCTTCTCCTCCCACACCACTAATCTAAAAAAATTGCTAGATCATTTCCTTATTAGTGGGCAATCTGTTTGCTCCCATAGGGCTGGGGATAAATATGGGCCATCTCTCCTTTGCTATTTTGCTTTTTCTGCGTTATTGTTTATAATTCCCCAAACCTCTCACATCTCCCCCCACCTCAGAACTATTCATTTATCTGCAGTAAAATGAATCACTTGCATACTAGAAAACATCATTATGCTGCTATCTTGTTTCACTGGCTAGCTGAGGAGCATAAGGCTTTCTGTTACAGTACCTGCATGCCTTCTTTCCATATCATTTGTACAATCACCACCAATTATGTTAGGCTCTTTTTAAAGCCATCGTCTCATCTGCTTAAGCCACTGACTAAAAATCCCCTTCTTCTGGAAGCATTTGACTTGTGCGTGTTTGTGAGAGGATTTGGTATTTTAAACAGCAGTAACTATCCGCAACATCAACTCTGCTATCAACGCTTCTCTGATCTGATTTTGCTGCAGATTTCCCCATGCTCATTTCATCATTTTGTGAGATCCTGTCTTCCGAATCGTTAAAACTCTGGAAAATGCACCGGGCACTGGCACAGCTTCCCATCTCTTTATTACACTTCTTCCCTCCCTTACTACCTCTTCTCAGCTGCCCAGCCTCTGCCCTTTATATCCTCCTGCTTTTGCTGGAACAGGGCTGCTTCTCCTGCACAAGGCTGTGCTTCCAATGCACTCATCCTGCAACTCGCTCACAGCTGGTTCTCCTCCTCCTCTGTCACTCCTTCGGAGTATGAAACCAGCCATCTGTCATCAGTGAACCTCTCATATTCATTGATCTTCCCCAGCACATCAACCTGTCTTTCTAATTCCATTCTCCAGTTTCTTAGTGCAGCAGATAACTGGCAGTGCACATAATATACATGTGCACGCATGCACACACATACAGTATTTTTCTATCTTTTCCAGTTCTCATATTCAGAATACACATAAACTGAAAAATCACTTTAATGTTCAGTTTCTGAAGTCAGTGCAAGTAGAAGATGATTGCAATCTGGTTACAGACAAATTGCACACTTAGTGAAGTAATGAAGAACAAGAACCCCCAAATACCATGAATCATTCCTAGTTATTAAAGATTTGAATTTGTGAGGAGCTGTGCAAAGCCAATCCCTACATCTCCTCCACAGTGAGTTACAGAATCTCTCTTCCCTTCTGTGCAAGTGAGGTACAGAAGCAGAGCTGTGCCGTCTCTGTTCCCTCCTACCTCTCTCTGACTGACAGCGATTGAATCCTTTTTGACACCCTCCCCATCTCTGGCCAGCTCCATGTGCTCCAGTTTCTTGCACTACATCAGCTCCTGGCCTGTGTTTGTATAGAGCCCAGCACAACAGCCTCATCAACAGTGACAATAAGAACATCCAGTCACTATGAGGCTTAAATTAAATCCAGGAGGAGATACTACTCTTTTCTGGTTTACAACTTTTTTTGTTTGGAATTCTCCTAATAGCTAACGCATGAATCCAAACTATTCTTGTTCCACTAACTCAACACCAAACTTCTCAACACGGAAATCAGCCTGGCTAAAAGTTGTGCATAGGCATTTTGGTTTCTTGGATCTATTACTCTATCTAGTATGTGATAAAGTCTCTTGATTCATTTGTACAGCTCTGCTGAAACCAGACACTGGGATGAGAGTGACTTCTGTTCTTTGACAGCACAGAGGCATTAATGTTTTTAAAACAAAATCTATGAAAATGCGATCCATCTTCTTTCACCTGCCACTAAATCACAATGCAGAGTCTATCTGGTGTTTTCCATACAACAGTGGATGACAACAGATTAATAAATTCTACACAGGCAATGCAGCTCACAGCAAACCTTTAATTTTTTCCCCCTCAAAATGTCAAAACTGATTAAAATATATGATCATCTAATCTTTACCAAATTCTGTCCTTATGGTGTTTTTTGAAAAGGGAGAAACTGGAATCTTACACTATATTTGCTTTATATCTTTTTGATTCTTGGCCTTAAATGATATCTACAGAAATTGGGAAGATGTTTATTTGATATAATTCTGTTTATTTAAAAAGTATACAAATAAACTCTTGTTTGAAAGAAGTTGCAAGAAAAAGCACCTTCCTATTCAAGAATTCAAGCTTGCCACTCAGCAAGGCTTTTGGCCAAAGGTCCTTCTCTTCTCTCTTGATTTCCTTCCAGGGCTGCTTCACCCTGCTTCTCCTACTTCCCATTGCACTCACAGCCAGCATCAGCTCAACACCCTTGTCCTTTCATTTCCTTATTTGGCCTGCATGGATTCAAGTTGATTGGCAAAGACTTTCATTGTTTTCCTCTATCTTTCTTTATAACTAAACCCTTTGGTTTGTATAGCACCAATGATATGTGGCTAGCAAGTCCATTTACATTAATGAGGTCAGCAACTGCCTGCAGATGAAAGACAACTTGATTGCAGCCATTAACAAATTCCAGCATGACAAAAACATATTTCAAGTGAATGTTTCAATAAAAGGTGCTGTATTAATATTTCTATAAAGTGAAGCTCTTTCTTGACCTACAAAGTTGCTCCTACACATGCATTTTGTGCATTTCATTCTTGTCACCTTCTCACCTTTTGGCAGCCCTGATGGCTAATGAGAGGCATCCTGACTTCTGCTGTTTGTCTCCACATCCATACAACTTTTTCTGTGATGTGCCCATAGCTGTATCTTGAGCTGGGTGAAGGAACCGGTTTGGCTGAAGAGTAAAAAGACAAAAAGACTTTTCAAGAAAATCATTTTTCTGAGCTGCTTCACCAGACACCCTTGGCTGGGAACTTGGCATTGCAATAGGACTGCAGTTTTCGTAGGGCCCTATGGAAGTTTTAGCTAGTCAAAGTCAAGTTTACTTAGTTGTCCCACCCTAGCTGTTGCCTCTTCTTCCCATGTGAGCCAGCATGTGATGTATTCTGCTAAAGACAATGACATGAGATCACTAAGAATCTGAGAGTTTCCACTTATTTCTAAAAGTAGTCTGGTTTTGGTTTAGACTGAGTTCAGATAGGTTTTTTTATATCTGATTTCTTATTATAAAATGGTTTGTATTCAAATTTCTGCTCTCATGTTGAAGACCAAAAGCTTCAGACATTTTGTTACAGATTTCCTACCTGAGAAGAGTCTAATTTAATTCCAGTTCCTTCAGAAAGCCTGAGGAGTCAGTTCCTGTGCAGTCACATACTGCATACACCATCACCGACAAAGACTGCTCCACACCTGCAGATGGTAACAGTCAAAGAGTGAGGACATTTTGCAACAAAATACAAACAAAACAACCAAAATAACAGAGAACACAATCCTCAGTCTTGACCACGATTATCAGAGCCATTTTAAGCAACAATAAGAC